>NW_027127682.1:5000-10000 GCF_037325665.1 Littorina saxatilis | reverse complement strand
ACGAAGAAACCCAACTATATACAAGCAACCAGAAACAGTTATATTCGATCAAGATTACCTCACTAGTTAACTTGCACAGGTCTAAACAGACTAGTCTGCACACAACACAAAACCATTATAATGTTAAACGTTGCAGAAGTTCTTTATGTGGAACTTTGAAAATGAAGTTTAAAACTGAATTTCAGCTTCTTTATATGAAACTATCTCAGTACAAACGCTATCAGATCGCATTAAAGTAATGCATTGAGGTTCAGGGTCTCAAGAAATCATACCATTCAGCAAGGAAGTCTTAATTTTGCACACACACACACACACACACACACACACACACACACACACACACACACACACACACACACACACACACACACACACACACACGCACACACACGCACACACACACACACACACACACATACAAAATAAGACCAGTATGTTTTGATTAGTACATGAAACGTCATAATCAAACAAATGACATTTACCTTTTAACCTGTACTCGTTAGTAATCCCTGAGTCAATGACAAGAAAGGATCCGTGACCATTTTTGTCGGATGCAAGTAAAAGCTGTGCTTGCTCGTTTGTTGTGCCCCCGAAGTACCAACTAAACAAAAGGAGAAAAAGAACGAAACAAATTAAATGCATTTTCATCGCTGGTATTCATAAACATATAGACACACATGTTAATAGTGAGACAGACAGACATTCAAACAAAAAGACAGACTAACCCTCCCACCCCACCCCCCCCCTCCACACACACACGCGCGCGCGCACACACATACACACCCACACACACGCACGCACATACGCACGCACACACACACACACACACACACACACACACACACACACACACACACACACGAACCAAAAGTTGTGACATGAATTTGAATACTACAAATGTAAACAAAAATGAAATTTAAATTGAGGAGTTTAGTCACAGGTCCCGAGACCGATCCCACTTTATTTTGAGTCCACTGGCCTAGTCCACCCTTTTTACTGACAGGTTTGCTATCAAGGGTCAAGGCCACTTCTAAAAAGGGACGCGTCAACACTGACAAGTTTTCATCGAACCACCACCATCCCGACCAGCCACTTGCATTTACTTTCTGAAGTTTGGGTTGGCTGAGCACAATTTTGCATTAAATAACTAAATGATAAGTCATAAATGTGACCCTCCACCACGAAATGAGTCGCATGTCACCTCGCGCGGTTCTGCGCTGGGCTTAATATAAGTCCGGGGAGTGTCTAGTAACAGTGTGAGGGTCACCTTGGTCACAGGCTAATAACTCAAACAGTTTTCGCTCTTTTCTAAAACGAGTTTCACCACTGGATAGAGCATAAAAAACTCTTTAGGAAAATATAAAAACATGAAAATCATGCAAAGGTGACAAGCGACTCATTCCGTGGTGGAGGGTCACATATGTTGCATGTCTGTATCATTATCTAACTTCAATACTACTCATAACAAGTAAAGAGCATACATTCAAGGTGCCATTTACTATACGTAAGCATCATTTAAAGGACTGAAAATGCATGTCAGAAAATGGTACACAGCTCTAGAGAGTAACTATATTCATACGCCTGATGTTTAAGGTCATCCTGATTTGAAGTGTTGGGTTTTTCTCCTGTATATGCATCTACTCGCCCCGTATCCTCACTGCTGGACATGCGGGTGCTGAAAACAAAGCAAAAGCGCCTTCAATCGAAGACAAGAAGAGCAAACGCTCGATCGAGTCACTTTCGCAGTTCTGAATATTATATGAGGCATCAGATGGACAGGAAGAAATTGCTATTCACAACACAATGAGTCACGTTCACATAAAATTTGAGCCCGGTCACTTTTATAGTTTCCGAGAAAAGCCCAACGTTAAGTTGTGTGTTGCCGAACAGAAAAGGCTAGTTATCTCCCTTGTTTTTCTGATAACGTTCGTAAAAGGCTACAGATGTAAATACTTTGATGTAAAGAATAATCCTACAAAGTTTCAATCACATCCGATGAACTTTGTCAAAGATATAAAATGTCTAATTTTTCCTTTGACGCTGACCTGTGACCTTCAAAAAGGTCAAAGGTCAACGAAACCATCGTTAAAGTGTAGAGGTCATTGGAGGTCACGACTAAACAAAATATGAGCCCGATCGCTTTGATAGTTTCCGAGAAAAGTCCAACGTTAAGGTGGTGTCTACGGACGGCCGGCCGGACGGCCGGCCGGACAGACTAACACTGACCGATTACATAGAGTCACTTTTTCTCAAGTGACTCAAAAACTGTTCATGCTGACCTTTTTTTGATGTGGACAGTTGACTGCCACGTTTTGTTTGAAGTGGACATATTTATTGATTTAAACTATTTTCTGTCGAGCCTAATATGTGCATAGGGCTTCCTATTTCGATTTAAGTTTCAAGTAACTATTAAATAAACCACACCCGTGTGTTTTAAATTAAAATGAGCAACAACATTATTGCACCCATTTTAGTACCCCAACTAAAACATTCAATTACGTGTCATTTTATTCAAACTTTAATTGCCATTAAAGGCCCTTCACTTGGCTACCTTGCACAATTTTCGGATTAAAGATTCCTGTTGTAGGTATCACGTGACCGCCGCCGAAGTCAGGGTACCCCCAAAATCGACCTGACAAAAACCATAGTCCCGGATTTTAAAATCTGTTAAAGATAAGGATTTGCTGATAAGAAACAATTCTGCATATCGATGGAAATGCCATTCAATTTTTCATTCAAAAACATTTGTGTACCTAACTTGATTAGTCTTGATACAATCTGTTTTCAAATGAGGTAGCGGTTAACAGTTTGAAAGGCCCCGAAAGAGCACGTTTTGCGGTCGTTTTTTTAGAGGGTCCTCCACTGAAAGTTCAATATATCCAAAATGTTTCAATGAACACGTTTCAAACTTCCAGACAACATGACCATTAGGTGAATAAAGACCAACATAACTTTTTGTGAATATATTGGCAATACAGGTAAAGTTACGTAACGTTTCCAAAAAAACTCAAACAATATTCATATTAATTCAGGGTATTATGCCAACAATGCGTGACTTTGCCTGCAGGGCCAATAATGGTTATATCAGTATTTGCGAAAGTGTTAGGCAAATCTGAGCACTAGCAAACATTTGCCGGAGGTATGAACGCGATCGACACATTCGTCAACTCTGTCATTTGTACTGCGTATGCGAGCGGCAGAGATTTATGACTGGTCATAAAGTAATTTACGTTTCAAAGTTTAGGTTGGCAATTGCTACACGCAAAAAAACATGTACAACAGATTGCTCACACTTCTCACGATATCACACATATCATGTAGCCCACACCTGTTTTAGTTCCAGTCGTTGGCCTGTGCATGCTCCACACCGGTAACCACGCACCGTTGCATTCACAACAGCGAGAAGTTCGTTACCGTCGGAGAACCGATCCTCATTGGTTCCAACGGTTGTATTGCATAACAACGTGTGCTTGTTTGTTGTGCGCGAGCGCCCGTATGCGTGCATGTGTTAGTGTGTTTGTGTTTGTGCTTTTGTGCATGTGTCCGAGTGTGTTCCTGTGTGTGTATGCGTGCAAATGTGCGCGTGCCAGTGGGTACGTGTGCCGGTGAGCGTGCAGAAACACATACACACACACATACACACACACACATACACACTCACACACACACACGCACGCACACACACACACACACACACACACACGCACGCAGACACACACACACACACACACACACACACACACACACACACACACACACACACACACACACACACACACACACACACACACACACACACACACACACAAACACGTGCACACAGTCTCTTGCCTATCATTAACACGCAACTCACAAACGCGCATCACACCGGGCACAATGCTTTGGGATTGAACAACCAACAGCGAAGTAAGCACAGGCCAACGACTAGAAGTCTCTGCCGTTCGCATACCCAGAACAAATTAATGACAGAGTTAAAGCTGTAGTCTATTTATGACTTTCCGGGGCTACGAGGTTGAAAAATAGGGACAAAATCATGTACAGATTTCTGTACAGCAAACACTACCCGAAACCCCACCTATACGGCGTGTATGACCTTGAGAGCTTCAGTCAACGCTTGAATTTTGCAGTAGTAACATCCGGTTTGCTCTCGCAGAGCTGAGCATCTTTTTCAAGAAGGATCGAGCAGAAAAAAATAAACGACTTGGCAGGGATTCGAACTCAAGGCTTCGGGGCCTCGAAATGTCGGGGCCGATGTCCTAACCGCTAGGCCACTTCACCAGTATTGTCAAAAAATGGATAATTTTATATCATTCTACGGTTGAATTACCATTCATGCGTTGCAAAAACGTAAAAATTGCCCTTCTTCTTCCTCTTCTTCGTACGACGGTTGTGTCAGGCTCGGAATCCGGAGGATGCCACGAACATGGACGTTCTTTCCAGGTCCTCCAGTGCACCCCACATTTTGGTCCTCAAATCTGTTGTGTCAGGCCATGTCTGGATCCGCAGTTGGTCGAGGAGGGGACATGCTTGGAGAACATGTTCTGGAGTCTGATCTCCCTCTCCACAGTCACATGTGGCAGACTCTGCTACACCTATCCTCCTTAGGTGTGCTTTGAGGCAGCAGTGTCCAGTGCGGAGGCGGAAGATGATAGCCTGCTCAGCACGGCTTAGGAGATGGAGGGGGTCTTGGTGTGGCTTGTAGCCCTTCAAATTTGCCTTTATATGCAAACCTGTTTTACGGAATCGCAGTACATGTTTACACCGTCATGCTACACGACATTCGCGCCATGCAAATAGCTGCGATATATCTATTTACAACATGCAAGAACATGAATCTCTCCAAAGCTCTGCGCAGTTGAAACCAGACATCTAAGAAATAGTCATACATGTATTCACTTCTGAACAATGGGCGGATAGAGATATGAATCATGCTGCTTCAAGAATAACATAACATGAATTCATATCAATGTTTTTCCTTCTTTTTCTCAATTGGCCCAGTA
>NW_027127681.1:0-21116 GCF_037325665.1 Littorina saxatilis | reverse complement strand
CACACACACAGACACAGACACACAGACACAGACACACACACACACACACACACACTGAGAAAGGAATGTCCACGACTGAGGTACTCCTTAGTTTCATAATCACAAACAAGCCCTAAGGCAAAAAAAAAAAAAATCTGTTTCTGGTAACATGGCTAAAAAAAAATAGGGTCGGTAGGTAGGGATTTTTTTTTTTATTTTTTTTTTTTACCCCAAATGTAGACCAATAAAACTAACTTTAAAAATCGCGCAAAGAGGCTGGATTCACTATACATAGAGACAAGACACTCAACACATTTACAAATCGTCAGCGGACTTTCGTTTTCACACGTTTTTGTTGTTCATTTTCTCACCCTGTCCTTTACCACCAAAAATAAAAAAAATAAAAATTTGAGTTTGGAAAAAAAAGTTTAGGGTCGGCGCCGAAATTTAGGGTCGGTCGGGTGACCAGAAACAGACCTTTTTTTTTTGGCCTAAGGCTATATTTCAATCTGATAGAAGAGAATGAAACAACCCCCTCGAGGCCATCTTTAATTAGTGTAACACCTTGATTCAGATGACAAAAATGCTCCAGTGTCAATCGCAATCTCATCTTGACTCGGGGGAATACATGGCCGAATTGAAAATGTTCAAATAAGAATTCCACACTGTCATGTGGAGGCTCTTTGTGAAACCTTGGCGAAGAAAAATGGCTTATGGCACGCACGCGAACACACACACACACACACACACACACACACACACACGCGCGCGAACACACAAATACACGCACGCGAACACACACACATACACACACGCGAACACACATACACACACACACGTACACACACACACACACACGCGCGCGCGCGCACACACACAGACACACACACACGTTAAAGGGCAACCAGACAGATGTGGCGGAACAAAGGAAGACCCGAATATTTTGTTAATGGCTAGGTAACTCAGGCCGCTTCTTTACATTGCCTGTGAAGCCGTCCCGCACAATTGTTTTCACCTCTACTATTACAGATTTTGTGTCGTGAAAACAATTATCCCGTTTTCCGACGGGAAATGTTCAATTGAGAAATTCACACACCCATGCTGAAGCTCTTAGTGAAATCCGGCTTAAAAAATCTTCACATTACATCACCGCCAGTCGGATGTGAACTTTACTGAAAATCTCAACACTGGATTACCTTACAGCGTGTTAGCGAGCGACAGCTCAGTGTCTGAAATCTAGACAGATACCAAACCACTTCCCCATAAAACACCAACAGTCTCCAGCAGTCTACAGCCTCCAGCAAAAGATACGGTTGACTACAACTACTACTTTCTTGTTTCCTCGCTCGCCACAGAAGTGTGAGATTCTGCAAGGAGCATGTAATTAATGGCAAGTGGTCACAAAACCGGACAACAGGACTGACCACTGCGTTGCCGGGGGCAAGCTGGTCACCCTCTCTCCGGACCCTGACACTAGGGTGTCATCGAGAAGCCGACGCGTGAAAAGCAATTTCCGTCTGGGATAATTTGGATCTTTGGTGGGTTTTGTTGTCCTTGAGAATACTGCACTTGTTTCCGCCTGGAGTGAAATCACCTCTGAGCGTTCCGTCCACTGAGATATAGTTGTTAACTCTGTGGTTACGTCCCGTGAATACCGGCACGGTTGGCCTAGTGGTAAGGCGTCCGCCCCGTGAGCGGGAGGTCGTGGGTTCGAACCCCGACCGGGTCATACCTGAGACTTTAAAATTGGCAATCTAGTGGCTGCTCCGCCTGGCGTCTGGCATTATGGGGTTAGTGCTAGGACTGGTTGGTCCGGTGTCAGAATAATGTGACTGGGTGAGACATGAAGCCTGTGCTGCGACTTCTGTCTTGTGTGTGGCGCACGTTATATGTCAAAGCAGCACCGCCCTGATATGGCCCTTCGTGGTCGGCTGGGCGTTAAGCAAACAAACAAACAAACAAACGTCCCGTGAATTGTTTGAAGAAGAAGAATAGAAGAACAACTGACTTACTGCCCGTTGTGCCGGTTGGCATGTAGGGCAGCCAATAGAAGAACAAGCACCTTTTTATCTGTTGTCAAACAGAAATGTTCTTTCATGTCGTGAAGTAAATCATCAATAACATTGATTAATTGTGTGTGATACTGCTAGAATAAGGCGCAAAGCATCAAGATGACTGACTATTCGAGTATTTTATTTTGGCATTCAAGATAACAGAAGAAATTCCCGCAACAGTTTAACGATCAGTGTGTTGCAGTTGGAAATAGAATGTGCTTTGACACAAGAACAAGCACCTTGTTATCTGTTGTCAAACAGAAATGTTCTTTCATGTCGTGAAGTAAATCATCAATAACATTGATTAATTGTGTGTGATACTGCTAGAATAAGGCGCAAAGCATCAAGATGACTGACTATTCGAGTATTTTATTTTGGCATTCAAGATAACAGAAGAAATTCCCGCAACAGTTTAACGATCAGTGTGTTGCAGTTGGAAATAGAATGTGCTTTGACACAATGACAGGGCCCTGCGTCCTGTACGCACAAGAAGCCGAAACACGTACTAGAAATATATGGAGGGGGTCCCTGGACGCACTAGATTTTAAAAGAGCGGTTCCTAGGACGCACTAAATTTCCTTTATCGTGCGTACATTAGATACCATTTTCAGACTGCAATCGACACTTCGCAGTACACTATACGTGACCACAATGTTTTATAAGTACACTGGGAGTTGTCGGCTTTTGGACCCGTGGGACCCTCTAAAATACTGCAGTGGGGGTCCATGGACCCTCTAAAATACTGCAGTGGGGGTCCATAGACCCTCTAAAATACTGCAGTGTGGGTCCATGGACCCTCTAAAATACTGCAGTGGGGGTCCATGGACCCTCTAAAATACTGCAGTGGGGGTCCATGGACCCTCTAAAATACTGCAGTGGGGGTCCATGGACCCTCTAAAATACTGCAGTGTGGGTCCATGGACCCTCTAAAATACTGCAGTGGGGGTCCATGGACCCTCTAAAATACTGCAGTGTGGGTCCATGGACCCTCTAAAATACTGCAGTGGGGGTCCATGGACCCTCTAAAATACTGCAGTGTGGGTCCCGGGACGCACTAGGAGGGGCGTCCGTGGTGAGCCCTGAATGGTCTGATAGTGTGTTGTACTGATGTGAGGATGTAAAGCGTTCGTGTTATTTGTTATATGCGTTCCAAGTGTTCGAACGTATTGGCTGTAAACCTAAATTAGTTTTGACTTGATACCATCGACTGATTTTGTGAGATTAAAGGACAGGGTAATCTCGTGTGAAACTATCTTAAGCGTTGAACGGCTTCAGGCCGTTGAAAAGTGGTTCTACCCCATGCCGTGGGAATATAAGCGGCAGATACAAATCCAAGTGAAGGAGAAGGTAAGGTAATCACAATTTGCACTTATGTTCTAGAATCAGAAGGCAGGATAATCAACAAAATAATGTTTATACTGGCAAGATCAGTTGAGAACTTTTAAATCGCAGAAAGAGAGCTAGAGAGAGAGCAAGAGAGAGTGAGAGAAAAAAAAGAGAGAGAGGCAGGGGGGGGGACAAATAGTGGGAGACAGAAAGAGAGAGACTGAGACAGACAGACAGAAGAGTGCATGCACAGACTCAAGAAGTCTTCTGAACAAACAACGCGCCGTTTTCATGCACAGGTTGCACTGATATGATGTAATGATATATGCATAAAAAAAATACATGGCACAATTCCTTTGTCACATAAACCCTGTAACTCGAGAAACTTAATTGTGCGGAACGGTCGCGCAGACATGGCCAAACAACGGGCACCCCTAGTTTCCATGGCATCAGCAAGTGGTGTACTTATGCAAGGTATTTGGGTCTTCTAATTGTATACCGTGCACCCCCTTACCTGTCTGGCTTTTAATGACTCTAGATTATTAAAGAGTATAAGACGCCTGCTTTCCCCGTGTCAATTAACTGATAAAGGGCCGACCAGACTTGGACGCCGTTTTACGGTATATGCGCCGCAGGCCGTTTTGTGCGTCGCGCGGGATTTTGCCGAGTGGCCACACATCGACGACTTTTTTCACAACGCGGTATCAGTGGAGCGGAAGCGTCAAGGTCACCTGACAGGAAGGTTCAGTTGCATCGACTGCCACGCCGCGAACTTTGCGTCTCTGTTTTTGTATAACTTGGAAAAATGTATTCCACAGGGATTCGTGGCTTCTGTATAGATCGATAAGTTCGCCGATCTGTGTCGAAGAGAATCGGTAAGCAGCCGCCATGTTGTACTTAGAGTCTACCCACAATCCACGGTTGACGTCATCGCTCTGGTTTTCTCTGATGTGGTCAAATTTCCGTCGTTCTATTTCTGTGTCAGAGAAATTAGAACACGCTCTATTCTTCTGCAGATAACGCTTCGCGATCATAGCCCGCCGCGGCATGCCGCGCGGGACCGTTTTGAGCATAAGTCAAATGTGGACAGGGTCAGCCTGGAGTGTCTGGACAGGCCTTAAGTCAGCACAGAACAGTCCAGGGCTTTGGCTGTTACTGTCTAGCACGTGACACGCTGAATTTGCAGTTAAGTGTTACAGAAGAAATAAAAGTTAAAAAAACCATTTGTTTTAATTTAAATAATAAGTCGCGGGCAAATATACGGAGGTTATGAACGGAACATAGACGGGCGCTGTGGCGGGGTGGTAAGACGTCGGCCTCTTAATCGGAAGGTCGAGGGTTCGAATCCCGGCCCCGGCCGCCTGGTGGGTTAAGTGTGGAGATTTTTCCGATCTCCCAGGTCAACTTATGTGCAGACCTGCTAGTGGCTTATCCCCCTTCGTGTGTACACGCAAGCACAAGACCAAGTGCGCACGGAAAAGATCCTGTAATCCATGTCAGAGTTCGGTGGGTTATAGAAACACGAAAATACCCAGCATGCTTCCTCCGAAAGCGGCGTATGGCTGCCTTAATGGCGGGGTCAAAACGGTCATACACGTACAATTCCACTCGTGCAAAAACACGAGTGTACGTGGGAGTTTCAGCCCACGAACGCAGAAGAAGAATGAACGGAACATCTTTAAAAAAAAAATCAAGGTCTTAAAAAAGGGGAGATTTAAATCGGAGGGGGGGGGGGGGGGAGTTCCACTGTACTCCTACAATCATGTAAACCGCCACAGATTTGTAACAGCCCGGCTGCTTCCTGTGCAGAGTGTGAATTTTGCTGAAATAGTTAGTTAGTTAGTTAGCTGTTGCTTTTCGGGTCCAGCGGACCATAATAGGCCAAATCAGGACTCCTTTTTGCTGAAATCATTGCACAGATTGACACAGACGAAATCAATAGACCTTTTCGGTATCTGAGCAGCTCTAGCGAGATCACTGCGAGACACGCTCTCTGTTATGGTTAAAACGTCGCGAGAACAGCGAACCTCGACTTTCGTAGCTCACGCGAGATAGCTGTACCACTTGCTATGCTATGCTTTGAAGTTAGCGAGAGCTTGGAATACCGGCATAAAAAAAATACAATAATAATTTGTTTGTTTGTTTGTTTATTTGTTGCTTAACGTCCAGCCGACTACGCAGAGCCATATCAGGACGAGGAAGGGGGGGATGAAGGGGGCCACTTGTCAAGCGATTCCTGTTTACAAATGCACTAACCCATTACTTGTGTCCCAGCAGGCTTTAGTAAAACTAAATTAATACCTACTGGAAGATTACCAGTTTCCAGTATGTTAAAATAGGCTTAACCTATCTACTGCTGGACTTACATCAGAACACTAACAGATTAAACTATACATGAATCGCGAGACAAGCGGCAAGAGAAGAGATTTTTGGAAAAAATACAGGTGAATGAGCAAGAAGGCAGAAAAAAGAAAAGAATTCATGAAGAAAAAGAGAGCATGACAGGAAAGAGGAACCAAAAATCTACCTAACAGCAAACTAGAAAGCTCCTGCGGTTCCAAAAACAGGAGGGGCCTTTAATTTCATAACCGCAGTGCCCCACTGCGGGAACAATAATAATACCTGCTTTTTTTCAATCCAGCTCTGCATAAGCAGCAGACAAACTGTTGTTTGCTAAGGATTCCAAGGATGTTCGTTTCCGATATCTATCTATATATATATATATCTATATATATATATATACGACTAGTGTCTGTCTGTCTGTCTGTCTGTCTGTCTGTTCGCGATGCACGGCCAAAGTTCTCGGTGCATCTTTTTCAAATTTGGACACCGTATTCAGCTACACCCCGGACACAACCTCATCGATGAGATATTTCAACACGTGCTCTCAGCGCGCAGCGCTGTGCGCGCTGAACCGATTTTGTTTGTTTGTTTTTTGTTGTTGTCGGGATCCACTACCAGTAACTCTTCCTTATCGTCTCCAGTGTTTTCAGCCGCGATTATCTCCCTTCCTCGTTGTGGCGTCAATCCATATTCCCGTTACTACGTTACTATTTTTAGAAGGTCACTGCACGTTACTATGTTTAGAAGGTCTCCAGTGTTTTGCGCGTTTATCTCCTTTCCTTCGTGCGCCGGCGAAGCCGGCGTACACCCGGTCCCAGGCGCAGCCTGGTATTCGGCTCTACTTCTTCCCGGCGAAGCCGGTATCCGGCGAAGCGGGTAATCATCTAGTATATATATATATATATACGACTTGTGTCTGTCTGTCTGTCTGTGTGTGTGTGTGTGTGTGTGTGTGTGTGTGTGTGTGTGTGTATGTGTGTGTCCGCGATGCCAAGCCAAAGTTCTCGATCGATCTTTTTCAAATTTGGAGGCCGTATTCAGCTACATCCCGGACACAACCTCTTCGATGAGATATTTCAACACGTGCTCTCAGCGCGCAGCGCTGAACCAATTTTTTTGTTTTTCTCTGGATCCATTTCCATTAACTCTTCCTTATCTTCTCCAGTGTTTTCAGCGTTTAACTCCCTTCCTTCGTGTGGCGTCAATCCATATTCCCGTTACTACGTTACTATTTTTAGAATGTCACTGCACAGTCCAGAACGCTTTCCTTGCACCCGTAAGTTGTCCTTAGTGTAAAAGTCGAATCAATTTATAGCCATGCGAAAAATACACTATTATCTATCTCTATATATTTATAGAGATAGATATACATATATATATATACGGCTTCTCTGTGTGTGTGTGTGTGTGTTTGTGTGTGTGTGTGTGTTTGTGTGTGTGTGTAGGCAACACCTGTGGATTGTAGAGTTCTGTTTGTGATGTGGTCTGGCGACTTTGGTGTGTCTGTATTTATTCTCAATCCCGTTTGAGTGGACTTTGCCTTCAAAGGTGATTGTGGTGTTTCGGCACTCGGTTACATTTGGTGTCGTGGACTGCGATGGGACTCGACATGAAATGTTCAGGCCACTGAATCATTTTCGTGCTGTTCCCATTCCACCTGGGAGGGACCTAAGCTTGGCGTGTCCATAGTTTGGAACCTTTGGGACAAAGTTCATTCAAAGGGGGTCGAGTGTGACAGGGAGACTACCGTCGCCCTTCACAGCAGACTCTGCAGAGTTGTTCGCCTTAGAAGTTGCGGTCTTTCCTTGCATGTACCCGTAAGTTGTCCTCACTGTAAAAGTGCAAAGGTCGAATCTATTTATCGAAAAATCCACTGTCATCTATCTCTATATATTTATATATATACATAGATATATACGGCTTCTATGTGTGTGTGTGTGTGTGTGTGTGTGTGTGTGTGTGTGTGTGTGTGTGTGTGTGTGTGTGTGTGTGTGTGTGTGTGTGTGAGTGTGTGTGTGTGTGTGTGTGTGTGTGTGTGTGTGGAGGCAACACCTGTGGATTGTAGAGTTCTGTTTGTGATGGGGTCTGGCGGCTTTTGTCTGTCTGTATGTTCTGGCATTTGAGAAGCCATAACAGATAATATAGGGCTTACAAATAAGCTCTAAAAATCTCAATCCCGTTTGAGAGGACTTCGCCTTCAAAGGTGATTGTGGTGAACCGCCACGCTGTCTGTCTCTGTCTCTGTCTCGCGATTCACCCCGGCAAAGCCGGGTATTTATATATACTAGATGATTACCCGCTTCGCCGGGATACCCGGCTTCACCGGGAATAAGTAGAGCCGAATACCCGGCTTCGCTGGGTACCCGGCTTCGCCGGGAATAAGTAGAGCCGAATACCCGGCTTCGCTGGGTACCCGGCTTCGCCGGGAAGAAGTAGAGAAAAGTGTTGTGGACAGTAGATGAAAGCGTTGTGGACAGTGACCTTCTAAAAATAGTAACGGAAATATACGGCTTCGCCAGGATGAAAGCGTGGACAGCGACCTTCTAAAAATAGTAACGGGAATATGGATTGACGCCACACGAAGGAAGGGAGATAAACGCAAAACACTGGAGAAGATAAGGAAGAGTTACTGGGAATGGATCTGGGAAGATGGACAGAAGAACCAAAATCGGTTCAGCGCTGCGCGCTGAGAACACGTGTTGAAATTTCTCATCGACCAGGTTGTGTCCGGGGTCTACGTGAATATGCCCACCAAATTTGAAGCAGATCCATCGAGAACTTTGGCCGTGCATCGCGAACACACACACACACACACAGACAGACAGACACACAGACTCACAGACACACAGACACTAGTCGTATCTATATATATATACGACTAGTGTCTGTGTGTCTGTGTGTCTGTGTATCTGTCTGTGTATCTGTCTGTGCGCGATGCACGGCCAAAGTTCTCGATGGATATGCTTCAAATTTGGTGGGCATATTCAGGTAGACCCGGGACACGACACAACCTGGTCGATATTTCAACACGTGCTCTCAGCGCGCAGCGCGGAACCGATTTTGGTTCCACCTCAGCTATTTTGGTTCCACCTCAGCTACCCGGGCCCCCATACCGACACACCATAGCCGCTACACCACATCACAACGCCAAAGTTCTCGGTGGATCTTTTTCAAATTTGGACACCGTATTCAGCTACACCCCGGACACAATATCATCGATGAGATATTTCAACACGTGCTCTCAGCGCGCAGCGCTGAACTCATTTTCGTTTTTGTGTTCATTTCACCATTATAAGTAACTCTTCCTTATCTTCTCCAGTGTTTGGCGTTTATCTCCCTTCCTTCGTGTGGCTTTCCCGTTCAGTTGTAAGTTACTACACTGCGCTGTCCACTGCGCTGAGCGTCTTCGGATATATTCCCGGCGTTCTGTTACTGTTACTATTTTTAGAAGGTCAACGCAGTGTACAGAACGTAAATTGGACCCGTAAATTATCCTCACTGTAAAAGTGCAAAGGTCGAATCAATTTATAGCCACGCGAAAAATACACTGTCATCTATCTCTCTATAGATACGGCTTCTCTGTGTTTTTGTGTGTGTGTGTGTGAGTGTGTGTGTCTCTATGTAAGCAACACCTGTGCATTGTTCAGTTCTGTTTGTGATGTGGTCTGGCGGCTTTTGTGTAATTTTATGTACTGGCCTTCCTTTGAGAAGCCATAACTTGCTCAGTCCTGTTTGAGTGGAGTTCGCCTCCAAAGGTGATTAACACGGTTACATTCGTCGACAAGGATGGGACTCGATATGGTCAGGAATGGCATTATGGCCACTGAATCATTTTCGTGCTGTTCCCATTCCACGAATCTGGGAGGGACCTAAGCTTGGCGGGTCCATTGTTCGGACCCGGCGAAGCCGGCGTACGGCTCTAAGTACTTCTTCCCGGCGAAGCCGGCTACCCGGCGAAGCGGGTATTCATTCTAGTATATATATATATATATATAGATAGAAGATAGAAGCCAATACGAAAAACATTGTGATAGGATACATTTTACATATTTGTCATGGTAAGGAAGGCGTCTTTTATTGTTGCTTACCTGAACCTTTCAGGGAAAAAAGAGGGCACTGAAAGATCAGGTTTCTAAGAATGTGGCCTCACCATTAGTGAAGCGATGGTGTGGTGAACACAGTTTTCTAGCAGGATTTACCCAGCGCTAAAGAGAATATAATATATCCTGACAGCATCCCTGGTAACGTTAAGAGTTTTGAGGAAGCTTACGATGAATGAGAGACAAAAAAGCGTAACGAGTACGGAAAAGCTGAAGTTGCACTGACTGTAATTTGCAAGAAACCTTTTAATTGCTTATGCAGTTTTGTCTGACGTTTAAACCCAAGACGTGTCAAAATGTTGAGCAAAGTTGTTAATGTTGTTCTGCGAACCTCATTCTCCCCCCTCCCCCAAACATCACACCACCCTCCCATTGCCTTCTTTAATCTTCAAAAGAGAGAGAGAGAGAGAGAGAGAGAGAGAGAGAGAGAGAGAGAGAGAGAGAGAGAGAGAGAGAGAGAGAGAGAGAGAGCGAACGAACTTTATTACTCAAGGATGGAGATTTTAGGCTCACGAGAGAGAGAGAGAGAGAGAGGGGGGGGGGGGGGAGGCGCTCTTTGGCACTATTTCAACAAAGCCATTATGTCAAGTGCGGCACTTTTCGAAAAACAGATGGATGCTGACATTTTGTAAGCGCAGACGACTTTTTGGAAACGCACACATAACTTTTCTCATACATGTACACGTACAAAAGCTTCATACATGATATTGATAAGAGTGAAAACTTGCACTATTACAAATCTTTTAAAGGAACACTCCTCCTCGTGTAGACAGTTGGGCTCACCATCTCACTCTCAGATGTGGCCAAGTAAGGCACCAACAAAAAAAAATAGTCTGTTTACGGTATCCCGACCGACCCTATTTTTTGGTGCGACCCTAGACTTTTTTTGGCATTTGCGAAAAAAAAAGTCTGTTTTTTGGCAAAATAACTTAAAAATATGGTTTTTGGGAGAGAAAAAAATTAATAAAATAAAATCCCGACCTACCAACCCTATGTTTTTGGTCTATGTTACCGTAAACAGACTATTTTTTGTTGTTGGCCTAAGATCATTCCTACACTTGGTCACATACCAAAATTCAACACTTGGACTGATTGCTGTGGTGAGCTGGAACTTTTCTTTGAGGAAAAAGACGGTATCTTTAAAACTTGAGTGTGACCTAACTACACACAACTATAAGACTAGGTCAAGACCGTAAGCGTTCGCAAGGAGTGTTCCTTTTTTGTCGTATCAAAAGTTATTTCAAACTCAAACTCAAACTCAAATTTTATTGGCTTCAATTTTCACAGAAGAATTTGTCTTGCGCTTGGGAGAAAGTAAGAGTATAACATATAAAAACAGCATTCATATCACATTTCATGTATCACACACAGTAATCACTAGTATAAGCCTACAATTATCACATTTGTACCTGTATCATACATGCAAATAAATAGTATCACATTTCCACGTATCACACACAATATATACATTACATAACATACAGCAAGCTTCCATCTCCCGCGCCCCCCCCCCCCCCTCCCACACATACATATCCTCGCACGTGCGTCGACTCCATACAAATAACATCATCAGTCCATTAACTAAAATGCACAATGACTAGTAGTGGGTACATGATACTTAATACGTGCTCAACTAGACCTGCTAACTAAAATAATAACAGAAACAAAAACAAGGACTGGGCACAACATTTACACTGAGTGGGTTAGTGGCCCTTGAGAAGAGTGGCTTTTGTATTAATCATCTTATTTTTCGCACTGCTTGAACAAGATATTAGGCAATCCGCAGGACATATCATATATACCAGCCCAGGAAAATTATATTACAAAAGGAAATATCGTGTATGTTCTGTGATTACATTTATTATTCTTGGCGGATTATGAGGACTGATTTCAATGTATCCCTCCTAAGCATAAGATTATATCATATTTGTTCTAGATAACGTTTCTGTCTGAAGGTAACTTTACTGTGTACAGAGAGGCATACTGATAACCCAATATCTTGTTAACACTTCTGTGAGAAGAAATAAGATGATACAATAGCATTTTTATAGTATCTGAGCCCCCCTCGCCCAGCCCGCCGGTAGTAGCCATCTGAAGCTTCACCTGGACACAATTTATCATTCGGTCACTGCGCACCATCAGGTCCTTTGTTCAACAGCAATCAACTTCATTTCCCTGTAATCTCTGAATGATGCACTCGACAGAAGAGATCATTCGCTTTTCCCACTAACTTACAGCCGAGACATGGCTCAACAAAGAGTGCAACCTTTTCCCACCAGATGGCATGAAAGATGGTCGAGGGGAGAAATACAGGCGCAACTCAAGTTGAACACGACCTGAGATTTCTCTTCCATGCTTACGTACGTACATGACCGAATGCGAAAGTTAGTCTAGGGGGTAAACGTACGTACATGACCGAATAAGAAAGTTAGTCTTGGGAGTAACTTCATATCGCTAAACCGGCCCATATATATAAATATCGCAGAAGGGAGCTAGGGCCTATGCCGTTAGGTTCAAAAGATCTTTATGACACACACACACACACACACACACACACACACACACACACACGCACGTGTACGGTGCCATTACCAATGCCATTAAAATAGAACACAGACCGACTGAAACATTGACGCAAGAGGGACTGAATGCACAGACTTGACGCGGAAACCGGATCGTGACATAAAGTGCAATACAAGGATTCATCAAACACAAAGCGGAGTCATTTACAACATTGCGGAAACACACATTCGTTTTAACTGCCGCTCTTCTCTGTCATTCGATCCACGGTGCTCCAGTTACGGGTGATTTCGCGAGTGGATTTATGGGGGTACCTTACCCGATAAATTTGCATAGAGCCCTTCTGAAGTAGGATGTTTGATAAGCAGAAGATTGACCTTCTTTGGAACTGGAAGAGATCCTGTAGTGTTATACTTTGACAGGGCGCCAAAGTTAGTACCTTGAAAACTCAAGGTCAGCCACACACACACACAGACACACATAGGGATCGCGTAAACGCACTTACCAACAATTTTCGTTATTCTAGCCTACTGGAACAAAATCTGAAAATATCAGAAATGAAATCACCAATCGGTCATGACTGGTTAATATTTCGTGTAACATTTCCAGGAACTGACACAAAAATATATGATAAAGTCACTATTTTTAGACTGAGTTATTGCTTGACATTATTTTATTCAGTGGCCGGGTAGATGAGAGCTTGAAAGTATACTCTCTCTCTCTCTCTCTCTCTCTCTCTCTCTCTCTCTCTCTCTCTCTCTCTCTCTCTCTCTCTCTCTTTTAGTAAGGCTGATGGGGTCTATGTCGACCAAAAGAGTGGGATTCCCTGTAGGTGGAGTTCCTGGAGGGGGATTCCCTGTATACAGGGAATACCACAGGATTTAGTTCCTGTAGCGTGTCGCTGATATCGCTGAAAATCACGTGATGCTTGGCGACATCGGTAGAATTTGATGTTTTTCAATCTTTTTTGATATTTCTTAGAAATTCGAGTATGGTTTGCAAGTTTTATTGAAAAACTCCACCATGTGGGATTCCCTGTATACAGGGAATCCCCCTCCAGGAACTCCACCTACAGGGAATCCCACTCTTTTGGTCGACATAGACCCCATCAGCCTTAGTAAGTGTACAAACGAGTCTAGTGCATTCAGAATTGTTCCATTCGCCCCCACGAACCCTTTTAGCAGTTCGAGAAAATAATCCTTCTCCCACCACCCCCTCGGACCGGCTTACTCCAGGTAAAATAGTTACAGTGTGTGGACAGGTGAGAGGTACAACACCCTTGACCCCAGTACTCAGCCAAACCCGATGGCGTCTGTATTGCCACTGGAGGGTTGACTAACAATCCCTAATCTCTCTATGTGTACACCGCTTCCATTCCAAACCGGCTTGTAAGTTGTAGGACTTTGTAATATATACTTGTCCTTGTACATGTATATGAACAACGGAAACTTGCCAGAGAAACCCCCCTTCCCTTGTCACCGTTATCCTCCCCGACGCTTAAGTTGTCAGCTGTCGACCTGACTGCCCCCCCCCCCCCCCCCCCACACACACACACTCCTTTTTCAGTCCCCTTCATTTCAGTCTGCCATTCCTTCGTTTCGTCTACGTCTACTCTCTCTCTCTCCATTTTATGTCCGACTTGCACCTTTCTGCCCGGATACCAGTAAGTTCGTCACACGGTAGATTCGTCACCGGTCCCCGGTAACTTCGCCACAGTAGTCCGAGCGCAGCTGTTATGTAATGGTAATACAACCTTGCACCCTCCCCCCCCCCCCCCTCTTTCTCTCTCTCCCTCTCTCTCTATTGTTTATTCTCTCTCTCTCTCTCTCTCTAAAAAATGTGAATCTTGAATCTCTCCCACAAATCAAACATCTGAAAGCATAAGCTCTGAGCATAAACACCCGCCCACCCTGCCGGTAACTTCGTCACCCGTGTCGAATCTACCGTGTGACGAACTTACTAGTAGCCTTCTGCCCCCCCCCCCCCTTCCCCCACTCCTCTCAATCTAAAATCTTTCTTTCCCTCTTTCTCTTCGTCTCCTCTCTCGCCCCCTCCCATTCTCCCTCGCCATGCTGGTCTAGATGATTAGATCTAGATCTCTGTTGTCATCCTCTCTGTCCTGGCTTCAAGTTCAACTCTCTCTCTCTCTCTGCCCACCCCCCCCCCCCCCACCCCACCCATCCCCCTTTTTTGCGTGCTTACTCCTCCACCCTCGAACACATTTTTTATTTGTGAATTATTCCACAGTGTTTGCTCTGGCGTTATCCATCCCACTCTCTTCCTTCCCTTTAAATTACTACAACTCTAGTCTGTACACAAAGCGAACACGTGAAGAGAATACAGGCACCGGTGTAGTGATGTGAGATTGGCACCTCTGTCACCTTTCCCCCTCGACTTCGTTCATCTTGTATAATTTATAAACTCCACACTGAACACACACACAAAACACCCTTCGATAGTACTGACGAGCGACCGTGGGTACCTCACATTCATGGGGTCAAATTGTCCGCACACCGGTGTAGAAAGAATACTACCAACAGCAATAACACGTTGCTCAGTGTACAAAGGACAGGGCAGCAGTATTAACAGTAACGTGAAGTAAACGCTTACCTCAGGATAGGAAGATGATGACACGGCCACGGGTGGCTGCACACTACCGTGACAAAAACAGTTCTCCTGCACTCTGTAAATGTAATGACTGTCCGGCGGGGTACACACAAAATCTCAAGCCGCTAAATTTCTCGCTGAAACGTAACGCTTCAGTTCCAACCTGCTAATTTCAGTCAGTTAAACACTGGAACTGGAAGTTTGACACTGCAGAATTCTCGCTGAAAAACAATTCCACACTGCAAAATTCGTATTAAGAATGTTCCAGTGGCACACTGCACAATTATTTTCGCTGTAAAGTTCCACACTGCTGATTTGTCAATAAAACGTTCCAAACGCTAAACTTCTTGCTGTAAAGTTCCACACTGCTGATTTGTCAATAAAACGTTCCAAACGCTAAACTTCTTGCTGTAAAGTTCCACACTGCTGATTTGTCAATAAAACGTTCCAAACGCTAAACTTCTTGCTGAAAAGTTCCACTGCTGCTGATAAAACACTGTCCAAAAAGAACACACAGATTTATCCAGCTGCTCCGAGTCCGATGATCCAGATCAGCGACGGTACTCAGTCATTCTTTGTTCCACCCGGCAATGTGTCCTGAATCTTGAAAACTGAGACTGTGTCTGTGTTTCCAAAAGAAGTACGGTCCCTTCGCGTATGCACACACTGAGCAAAATACACGCTCGGGCTCTGTTCTAAACACGATCTCTTCAGCTCTGTACACAGTCGCTTTTTACCGGCGTCTGAAGCGAGAAAAAAGAGGACGGATTGAAGAAACAAACTTCAGCCCCCTCTTTCTCTCTCTCTCATCCGAACCGGCCGGAAAAGGGAAAGCAAGGGGAAAGCACACACGCCGACGTAGCAGACGACCAGTCGAGTTCGCTTTCCAGTGAATGAATGGCCAACGCCGATAAAATGATGAACACTTTCTTCTATCGCTCCCAGTTGAAAAGGTGTCTTGAGGTGAGAGCAGAGCTAGCTAGACACAAAGTTCACAGAATCACACTCAACACAGAAGCCAGACAAATCTTTGGGAGAGAGAACGGACGCCAGACAGAGCTGTGTAGAGTGTGTGAGTGAGACGCGCCGACAGCCGACGCTCGAGAGAGAAATGAAGGACTGCACAGTTGTGGCGCTCCGGCGAACGCACCGAGTCGTTTCGAGTGGGGGGCTGCTGAATTTTATGACCGTGCAAGCCCAGCCTTCCTCTCCACAATCTGTCTTTCTCTTTCTATCGCTTTCTCTTTCTCTACAGTCCTCTCTCCGAGTCTCTCTCTCTCTCTCTCTTTTTCTCTTTTCTCTCTCTCTCTCTCTCCTTTTCTCTTTTCTCTCTCTCTCTCCTCTCTCGATGTACGTCCTCTCTCTCTCTTTCTCTCTCTTTGTTACACTCGGAAAAAATAAAGAATCACTCTCTCCCTCTCTTTCTCTCTCTCTGTTACACTCGGAAAGAATCTTTCTCTCTCTCTCTTCACTGTCTCTCGCATGTAGGTCCTGTCTCTCTCTCCCCCTCTGTGTGTGTGTGTCTCTCTCTCTCTTCTCTCTCTCTCTCTCTCTCTCTCTCTCTCTCTCTCTCTCTCTCTCTCTCTCTCTCGGCGTCTGAAGCGAGGGCTGGTTGAAAAGAAGCTCGTTTATAATGCTTATGCCACGACCCTCGTAAAATAAAATTTGATTTGATTTGATTTGATCTCTCTCTCTCTCTCTCTCTCTCTCTCTCTCTCTCTCTCTCTCTCTCTCTCTCTCTCTCACTCAGTCTCTCTCTCCTGCCCCCCCCCCTTCCCATCACCTCTCTAGCTCTCTTCACAGCAAGTAGGGGAAGGGCTCCTAATATGGACCACTTTTTGTTTCATGCTGATAACTAGCTTGTTTTCTTGCGAAGAAGTTTCATTTTGTGTGTGGTAGTGCTTCTCTCTTAGGTTAACAGTTAGGCCCAATTAGAGTGAAATAGCTTTGATAGACATTCAGCAAAAATTAAATACAGAAAAAAATCACAAAGGGACCATATTAATTAGGAGCCTGGGTGGCCGAGTGGTAACGCACATGCGCTCGGAAGCGAGAGGTTGCGAGTTCGACCCTGGGTCAGGGCGTTAGCAATTTTCTCCCCCCTTTCCTAACCTAGGTGGTGGGTTCAAGTGCTAGTCTTTCGGATGAGACGAAAAACCGAGGTCCCTTCGTGTACACTACGTGTGCACGTTAAAGATCCCACGATTGACAAAAGGGTCTTTCCTGGCAAAATTGTATAGGCATAGATAAAAAATGTCCACCAAAATACCCGTGTGACTTGGAATAATAGGCCGTGAAAAGTAGGATATGCGCCGAAATGGCTGCGATCTGCTGGTCGATGTGAATGCGTGGTGTATTGTGTAAAACATTCCATCTCACACGGCATAAATAGATCCCTGCGCCTTGAGTCCGAGTCTGGAGATACGCGCGCGATATAAAAAACGCTGGCGCTGGACCCGAGTACTCTTCAGACTGGCTCGCTCCCCCAGTATGAAAGTTTTTGTCTTGTGCACGTGGATTTAAAAAAAAAAATTATTTATTTTACACAATTAAAAAAAATTATTAGAGTAAAATAAAACATTAAAACGTTCATAATAAACAATAGTAAACAAGAATAAAAAAAATAAATAAAAAATAGACCGCCCATGCCGGGAATCGAACCCGGGTCACTTGGATTCAAAAAAAAAAAAAAAAAATTTAATTATTTTACACAATTAAAAAAACTATTAGAGTAAAATTCAACATTAAAACGTTCATAATAAACAATAGTAAACAAGAATTAAAAAAAAAAAAATAGAACGCCCATGCCGGGAATCGAACCCGGATCATTTTGGCCATAGACTCTCTCGTGCTCTCTGTCTCTCTTTCACCGAGACCAAACCCTGCATTGTAATTTCTTTGCCGAGACCATTTCCCCACCCGTTGTCTGGCTTGCACTGAAATCATGCTTTTCTCGTCACTGCGTGACGTGTTCGCCGCTCAAGTCTCCCCTTTAGTTCAGGCTGATCGCAAAGCGACCAGCCTCCCACCGGCGCAAAAACTCCCACCGTTAAGAGTGGCTTTTGTGTTTTTTGGGGCATTTAGGTCCCAGGTAACATTATGAAGTTTTAATACGATCAATCGGACCTATTATCAAGTTAGTGTATCAACTTTTGAACGAACTGCGCCCAGTAGTTTCCCAGCAATAAGCTGTTAAGTCGAGACAGACACACAGATACACACACAGACACACAATTAAAGTCTGCTGGACCCTAGTACTGCGTACTCGGGGATAAGACTTCATATAACATAAAAAAAAACGCTCGCGCTGGACCCGAGTACTCTTCAGACATTCACACACACACACACACACACACACACACACACACACACACACACACACACACACACACACACACACACACACACTCTCTCTCTCCCTCACTCCCTCCCTCTCTCTCACTTTCTTTCTTACACACACACACACACACACACGAGTACAGACTCATGCACACACACACACACACACACACACACACACACACACACACACACACACACACACACACACACACACAGTAACACTAACACATGTGCACAAAATGAATCGAACCCGGATCACTTTGGCCATAGGCATAGACTCTCTCGTGCTCTCTGTCTCTCTTTCACCGAGACCAAACCCTGCATTGTAATTTCTTTGCCGAGACCATTTTCCCCACCCGTTGTCTGGCTTGCACTGAAATCATGCTTTTCTCGTCACTGCGTGACGTGTTCGCCGCTCAAGTCTCCCCTTTAAATCAGGCTGTTCGCAAAGCGACCAGCCTCCCACCGCAAAAACTCCCACCGTTAAGAGTGGATTTTGTGATTTATTTCGCATTTCAGACCTGTTTACCCTTACGATTTTGGCGTAATTTATTACGATTTTCTGCAAAAAATACGCCATTCCGCTATCCGTGTCAAGACTACGATTTTCATAAATAAAAACAATGTAAAAAATATCAATTCACATGTTTGGCATTGTTTTTTTCAATGGCAAAATGGGGTGAAAAAGCACAGGACTGACCAGAGATCTGTCTGATGAGACGCTGGAGAGCCTTATTCTAGTGGTGAAGTCTCGCCCTCACTCATTCGGAAAGCGCAAGTACAGTAGAGAAGCGCTTGACACACTGAAAAAGGCCTACTGCGAGCAAAAGAAAACGAATCAGTGATGCATGTGCTTTTGATGTGATCTTCTTTGAAATTATGATGACCACAAAAACTGACTGATGTGTTTTGTTTGTGAATGATGGATATATGTGCATGATTGCGTTTCGCAGACACAGTTGTCATGTGCGTTGTAATTGGCGACGAATGCTGGATGATTACTATTTTTGTGCCAGGATTACTATTTTTGGGGCTGAGCATTACTCCAAAACACTTATGGGGGTAAACAGGTCTGCGCATTTAGGTCCCAGGTAACATTATGAAGTTTTAATACGATCAATCGGACCTAGTATTATCAAGTTAGTGTATCAACTTTTGAACGAACTGCGCCCAGTAGTTTCCCAGCAATAAGCTGTTAAGTCGAGACAGACACACACACAGATACACACACAGACACACAATTAAAGTCTGCTGGACCCAAGTACTAGCGTACTCGGGGATAACATATGGACCAGTGAAGCGGCCTTCACGAATCACAGTAAAAAGCCCCCAATACTTCAAAATAACATGATACAACTTAGTGTACAAGTCAGCCTAATTAAAATATGCTCTAGATTTATCTGTTTCGGGTTGATGAGAGCATTATTTGAAGCACACCAGGAAACTAAAGAAGCTTATCAAAAACAGAGAGAAAATAAGTGAAATTATCAACTTCCACAAAAAGAAGACTTTTTGTTGCATTTTTTTTCGAGGGCTAGTTATAGGTTATTTCCAGCAAGCTTCTTAATGAATTAATGAAATTAGCCTTTAGCTTTTATTTTCTTCGATTTGTTAAAGGTGGTCCATAATAGGGGACTCGCACATATTTTGAGATTTTGCTATTTTGTTTTTGTTTGCAGTAGAAACTCGGGGTCAACACTGCTAAAATGTAACAAATACGGTTTTTGCTGTCATATATAGCAATTTTTGTGTGATAAAAGCTCTGGCTGTGGACAGAAACGAGTCCGTTTTATAGGCAGCAAATTTAGAGTGAACGCTGCCAAAAGTGAACAAAATAGAAAAAGCCTAACGGTTGTGAGATTTCTGTTTCTGCAACTGTTTTGACATGTGCAAATTATCCAGAGAGGGTGAATACAGCGAATAAAACTTTTTTGAGCGCTCTAGCGCCGTTAGTTTGTCAGAACAGAAGGTGGTCCATATTAGGAGCCGGTCCATATTAGGAGCCCTTCCCCTATAGCTCCTGTCGCTTGTCTCCCCTCCCTCCTCCCCCTCTCTCTCCTGCCTCTTCTCTTTCCCCCCTCTCCCTCTCTCCTCTCCTCAGCCCCCCCCCCCCCCACCATGTTCCCGTGCCCCCCCCCCCCCCCCAATCGTCTAGGCTGTATAGAGGGATCGCGAGACACTTACGACTTGCATTGCCAAGTGGAACAGACAGGTAAAAATAGCCCAGAGCTCTGCCAATGTGGAAGAAACAAAACCAGATTTTTATCAACAAGAAGTTTATTTGTGGCATACCTAGATATAATTTATCTGAGTGTAGAAAAGTAGGATTGTATTTGCTTAGTCAGTGGAGAGAGAGAGAGAGAGAGAGAGAGAGAGAGAGAGAGAGAGAGAGAGAGAGAGAGAGAGAGAGAGAGAGAGAGAGAGAGAGAGAGAGAGAGATCTAATCAAATCAAATCAAATTTTATTTTACGAGGGTTGTGGCATAAGCATTTCAAACGAACTTTTTGTCCAACAGCCCTCGCCCAGAGAGGGACTACTCTAATATTATAACATAATATGCGAGAGAGAGAGAGAGAGAGAGAGAGAGAGAGAGAGAGAGAGAGAGAGAGAGAGAGAGAGAGAGAGAGAGAGAGAGAGAGGAATGAGGATGGAGTGAGAAATAGGATTCTGGTAGACGAAATGCTGGCATATATCCAAACACTTTCACAAACAACACACACATCAAAGCTCATGCAACATCAGTGACATGAATTATTCGGCAAAATGTCAATGTACGTTCATAAACACCAGCGCAAAGAAACACAATTTCTCTCTTCCATGCTGTCCTCGTATCGGTGAGTACAGA
>NW_027127680.1:15000-16140 GCF_037325665.1 Littorina saxatilis | reverse complement strand
AGAGAGACATGTTACTGCTTTCAATATTCTCTCTGTAGTCTTCCTCTCTGTACTGAAGCAAACTCCAGATACTTCTGTCTATAGCCCACTGTTCCTTGGATGTGAAGTTTTGCGCTAGCTGCGAGAGAGAGAGAGAGAGAGAGACAATGACAATGACAATGACAAATCTTTATTTTTCGAGGGTGACAAGAATAAGCATAGATATGCTTTTTTGCATCTGGCCCTCGCCCTAAAGAGGGACTAAACTATTTTACTATAACTATGACTAGAAAAAGGTTACATAAAAACATTAATGGTAGAACATATAAGTTTATGTACATGAAGCGCATTATGTAGAAGCATTGTAGATCATAAGGTAGTGTTCAAAATTGGGTGTAAAGCAATGAAGATAAACGGAAAGTAACCCAACAATACATTAGCTCAGCAAAACAATGTATTACAGAGCCAAATCTTCGTGATTTTGTCACAATAAACCATAATTCCGATAATGAACAACTGTATACAAAGAAAACATACCAACCAATCAAGTTTATTTGTTCATAGAGTTCATTAAATGGAAAGAATATTTGGTTCTAAAAGAATCCGTGTTGGTGGATTGCCGCAGGGCGTCCGGAAGAGCGTTCCAGAGGCTGCTTCCTGAATAAACAAGACTTGATTTAAATAGGTCTATCCTAGGAAGAGGAGTGTTTAGTTTTATAAAGTGGTGCGAATTCTTCAAGGAGAACTTTGAGCAAATGGTTTCGGGTGCATTTTCTGTCATAATTTTATGCATCATTATTCCTTTGTTGTAATTCATTCTTGACTTTAGAGGTAGGACCCCTATGTTGATGTAGTCTGAGTCGGTGAGAGTAGTCTGTTTGAGTAATACTACTTTTAGCGCTCTTTTGTGTAATCTGCTGAGTAGCTTTAGGGAATTATCACTTGCAGAGTCCCATAGAGTGGATGCGTAATCAATAAGAGACTGAATATGAGCAGTGAAAAATAACTTCCTGGCTTGACAATTAAGGAAGTGTTTAATTCTAGATAAGAGGTACACTTTCTTTGACACTAATTTACTAAGTTGTTCAATGTGAGTTGACCAAGACAGGTTGTTATCGATGTGGACACCTAGAACTTTGTGATGGTCGACTTTTTCCACTA
>NW_027127680.1:0-10000 GCF_037325665.1 Littorina saxatilis | reverse complement strand
AGAATGAAATTGAACGTAGTCCGCCGCTAGTGCAAAAGGCAGTGAAAGTGACGAGCCTGTTTGGCGCGGTAGCGGTTGCGCTGTGCTTCATAGCACGCTTTACTGTACCTCTCTTCGTTTTAACTTTCTGAGCGTGTTTTTAATCCAAACATATCATATCTATATGTTTTTGGAATCAGGAACCGACAAGGAATAAGATGAAATTGTTTTTAAATCGATTTCGGAAATTTAATTTTGATCATATTTTTTATATTTTTTTATTTTCAGAGCTTGTTTTTCATCCAAATATAACATATTTATATGTTTTTGGAATCAGAACATGATAAAGAATAAGATGAACGTAAATTTGGATCGTTTTATAAAATATTTTTTTTTTTTACAATTTTCAGATTTTGATGACCAAAGTCATTAATCAATTTTTAAGCCACCAAGCTGAAATGCAATACCGAAGTCCGGCCTTCGTCGAAGACTGCTTGGGCCAAAATTTCAATCAATTTGATTGAAAAATGAGGGTGTGACAGTGCCGCCTCAACTTTTACAAAAAGCCGGATATGACGTCATCAAAGACATTTATCGAAAAAAAGAAAAAAACGTCCGGGGATATCATACCCAGGAACTCTCATGTCAAATTTCATAAAGATCGGTCCAGTAGTTTAGTCTGAATCGCTCTACACACACACACACACGCACACACACACACACACACACACACATACACCACGACCCTCGTCTCGATTCCCCCCTCGATGTTAAAACATTTAGTCATAACTTGACTAAATGTAAAAAGGAGCAGCTAACTACGCGGCATAAGGAGATACAAACAACAAATCGACGCTTTTTATATAATCCGAGCAGCGCATCACTTCTGACAGGAAACCACGCAGTTCGAAATAACCATAACGAATGAGCGCAAGGTGCAAACGGCATTTAACATCCCAGAAGAGAATCTCAACATTTTAACATTTTGTGTGTAACGAACCAGACAAGCGCCACACAACCAGACCTGAAAAATCGGTTCCTTGTCGTACGGGACGAAAATAGCTCAAACGATTTGGTTTGGACGGAGGCAGTAAACCTTTCTCAGTGTGGTTTATGGCCTGACGTGGACATTCAGACACGCCTGTCTAATGAGTGTTCCTTCCTTTAAACACGATCATGTTTACCACCACAGATCTAGATCTGCCCAGGTTGTTGTTTTGTTTTTGTTTTTGTAACCGAGTGCCGAAACACTACGATCACCTCGGGAAGCGAAGTGCAATCAAACAGGATTGAAAATGTTAGGGCTAATTTCTTAGCCCTATAAAAACTGTTATGCAAACCCGAAGGTTTCCATGAACATACAGACAATCGGAAACCACCAGACCCCATCACAAACAGACTTCCACAATACACCGGTGTTGACTTTTAAAGGCCAACAACTCGGATGCAGAGTCTGCTGTGAAAGGAGCGGTAGCCTCCCCTGTCACAATCGCCTTACATACTGGATCGTACCAGCAGTCAAAAAAGCTAAACAAATCAAAACAAAAGGAAAAGTTCGCGAACCACAATAGTTTCTCTGGCAGCTCTCACCGTACCGACAAGCGTGCACCGGTGTATCGATGGAAAAGCCCAGGGTTTTGGCACTCAGAGCTTTGGCGTGTGACTCCGCATCACCTCTCCACGTGACTTCGCCCGAGGTTTATTATGGCAGCGAGAATTCTATCAGCACCGCTGAGCGACGACAGCGGGACAGACCGCGAAAACAGTGTGCGGAGGTCGAGTTGTGATGACTTGCCTTTTCTCCTTGCTTACCTCCAAGGTCAAGGTCAATTACATGTTGAAGGTGTACCATTGTTGATGAATAATGGGGTTAATAGACTGCATGACTAATGTTTTTTTGTTGTTGCAAATAAATAGTCTGTTATTTTGGGAGGGATGCGGTAAAACGAAAACATTGAGGGGAAGGAAGCATTTACTAACGAATGAGCGCAACAACAAACAAGTCGCGTAAGGCGAAATAACAATATTTAGTCAAGCTGTCGAACTCACAGAATGAAACTGAACGCACTGCTTTTTTCACCAAGACCGCATACTCGTAGTTTCGTCAGTCCACCGCTCGTGGCAAAGGCAGTGAAATCGACAAGCCAGAATAGTGCGGTAGTGGTCGCGCTGAGCAGGATAACACGCTTTTCTGTATCTCTATTCTTTTTAGCTTACTGAGTTTGTTTTTAATCCAAACATATCATATCTATCTGTTTTTTGAATCAGGGACCGACAAGGAATAAGATGAAATTGTTTTTAAATCGATTTCGGAATATTAAATTTAATCATAATTTTCATATTTTTAATTTTTAGAGCTTGTTTGTAATCCAAATATAACATATGTATATGTTTTTGGAATCAGAAAATGACGAAGAATAAGATGAAATTGTTTTTGGATCGTTTTATAAAAAAAATAATTTTAATTACAAGTTTCCGATTTGTAATGACCAAACTCATTCATTAGTTAGCCACCAAGCTGAAATGCAATACCAAAGTTCGGCCTTCGTCGAAGATTGCTTTGCAAAAATGTCAATCAATTTGATTAAAAAATGAGGGTGTGACAGCGCCGCCTCAACTTTTACAAAAAGCCGGATATGACGTCATCAAAGGTATTTATCGAACAAATGAAAAAAACGTCCGGGGATATCATTCCCAGGAACTCTCATGTCAAATTTCATAAAGATCGGTCCAGTAGTTTAGTCTGAATCGTTCTACACACACACACAGACACACACACACACACACACACACACACACTTACTTGTACTTGTACTTGTACTTGTGCGACGATTTAGGTTAAAAACCTGTACGCCGATCCACAAAAGTAAGCTGCATACGCACACACACACACACACACACACACACACACACACACACATACACCACGACCTTCGTCTCGATTCCCCCTCTATGTTAAAACATTTTAGTCAAAACTTGGACTAAATGTAAAAACACCATGCGCTTGAAATTATCGAGCGCATTGGAATCCCCACCGAAGGCCCCCCCCCCCCCCCCCGACCTCCCACAAACTCTCCCACCCCCACCCCCACCCCTATTAAGACTCCCTGATTTAAGCCTCCTTCTCTTTTAAGATCGTGTTTTCTCAAAGTTGTTTTGTTCATGTTCTCTGTAATTGTACCCCCCGATTTAAGATCACCTCGCTTTTAAAACCGGTTGGGTTCGGTTACGTCCACTGAGTTACTCCCCTTGTTTGTGTACGGGATGCTGTTACTAGGCCGCCGCGTCATACTGAGACGGGAGAAGCCGTCTTTCTGCCAGGCAACACCTCGTGACTTTAAAAAAAAAATCCATCACCGGGCAGAAGCAGCGCCTTGAAGCGAATTCACTCACTTTGATTTACATTACCATATTTTGTGGTGCGTTTTCGAGCAAATGATCCCGTGTGCGTCTACATTGACGTACAATGGATTCCCAACAGCGTTCAGATTCAGCAAAGTCGCCAGAAACTCCACCAAAACGCTCAGATCAATCGTATCACTTTAAATGCTCTGATTACTAGGAACTGCTATAACTGCGTACACAAACGATTCTTGGATTATTTCAAAGTTAGTAGCGCGGTCACAAGGCAGTATCTAGCAGAGGATCTGGAGCGATTACCTGGGAGTAAAAACATTGTTGAATAACGACAACGCTTTCTCGTATCTTGTTTTCAAGGAGCCATTTAAACGGTCAACCAATTAAACAATCAATCAACAAATTAAGTAACCAAAGGAATCAGTGGGGTTTTTTTTTTAAATAACGTAATGTTATTCTACGTTACCCCTTCTGCAAATTCTAGTCGCAGAGCTAGAGAGAAATATGCCATACGAGTTTCTGTGTCAGTATTTACAGCCCATGTTACCAACACCATGTAAAAACGTTGCTTCCTGTAGATACGGACAAAATGCTTTTCTGTTTGGGCTCACCGGGGGCGGCGTGTGCGCAAGAGAAGTCTACACGAGGAACTCCAGTAAACACAGGCAAGCAGCTATTTTGATCTTTAATGGGAGGGGGCGGCGTAAGGTGATAGGCCCTGATTATCATCGCTTAAAGCTACCTCACTGGCTAACTTCTGTGCCGTCGGAAAGAGAGAATGCTATATGTCCTGCAGGCTAAGTATTTTGACGACAAACACATGTGTATGCGTGTTTAGGTGGTGTCAGCCATCTGCACTGATGGCAGAATGACCAAGATTTTGTACGTGCCATTGTGGTGACATGGCTTCCGTCTCTGGGTTTGCACATAAAGTTGACCCGTGTCCGTCCCGGCTCGAATTCGAACCTGCGACCTTCCGACCACAAGTCCAGTGCTCTACCAACTGAGCTACCGGGCCGCGCGGGCCCCCCAGCATCCTTCTGTTTTTGTATATATCTCTTCTGCTACGCACCGAGTCGTTGTCTAATCTCACGCATCACAAAATCCGCGCTCTGCTGCCCCCTACTCCGTCACACCTGCCGCTGTCGTTTGTAAGATTGTAATCAGTCAAAAGTGAAAATAGCAAATTCTTGAACAAAGTCTTTTTACCAATCTATAACCTCTTCCTGTAAGCCGATATTTGGATAGATAAAAAAAAAAAAAAATTTAAAGCAATTAAGAGCATAATTGTAAGTAGCAAATCTATAGACAGTGGGTTTGTGCAGTAATGTCGAAAAATACATTTCCACAAAGGATGATGCTAGAATAAATTAATCACTGAGGCTAGCACTCTGCTTGCTTCAGAGTGTATATATAGCAGATTCGTCTGAAGCACATTTGACCCCAGAGAAATCTGGCGCCAAGCAATCAGGGGATTCCACGGAAGACCTGCATGCATGATGGGAACGTCAGTGTTTACAGACGCTGCGGGCGTGTTGCTCCTTCCGTTCTATTTTTTGCTGTCTGGCATGAAGGGAAAAACTGCATCTATTCTCCGTTACCTCCTTCAATTCACCACTGTTTGTCGAATAAGAATGGGTAGAGGGAGAGTTTACTATTATTAGAATTATTTTCTAAAGTTCCCGCAGACTTTTCGTAACTCTAATGTTTCTACAAACTGAGGTACAAGCGTAGTTGTAGATAACCGAGTCTGCAAATTCAGCCAGACATAACACAGTGTACGTAATTCATGAGAAGAATCTGACTGCCTGATCGGGAAATTTTAGGAAACAGACACAGCTTGCTGAGGCACAGTAAGCCTCCCGTAAACCATCACAGATACTGTCAGGCTTTCACACACAGTACAAACACCCTTTTATTTAAACACTCACCGCTTGAGAACATCCTAGGTGCCCTCCGTAAAGAGCGAGCAATTTTCAAAGAATTTATTTTTGCGTGGTTTATCTTACCCCTAAGCCATCGTGAACCCTTGTGATCCAGTTTCCTTTTTACATTTAGTCAAGTTTTGACTAAATGTTTTAACGTAGAGGGGGGAATCGAGACGAGGGTCGTGGTGTATGTGCGTGCGTGTGTGTGTGTGTGTCTGTCTCTGTGTGTGTGTGTGTGTAGAGCGATTCAGACTAAACTACTGGACCGATCTTTATGAAATTTGACATGAGAGTTCCTGGGTATGAAATCCCCATACGTTTTTTTCATTTTTTTGATAAATGTCTTTGATAACGTCATATCCGGCTTTTCGTGAAAGTTGAGGCGGCACTGTCACGCCCTCATTTTTCAACCAAATTGGTTGCCAAAACGCACCACGGTCCGATTTTGTCATCAGACAATCCGCAAAGTTAATTCTTTGAAAATTGCTTGCTCTTTACGTAGGGCACCTAGGATGTTCCCGTTCGGTGAGAGTTCAAATGGAAGGGTGTTTGTACTGTGTGTAAAAGCCTGGCAGTATCTGTGATGGTTTACGGGAGGCATACTGTGCCTTTAAGTACCAATGCGTAGAGGTTACATGCCGAGTCTCAGTGATTATCAAAAATAATGGTCGAAGTTAGCGGATCATGAAAAATGCGAGCTTTAGCGAGCTTTTTCATGACCGCGAACTGAGACCATTATTTTTTATAATCACTGAGACGAGGTGTGTAACCTCTTTATTCCTCCTTTCTTCAGTTATTCAAAGAAAAGAGGAGTTTTTTTGCGAAAGTTTGATCGAATCCTATTCTCTCAACCAGTCAACCTGCGCAGGCGATCGATTAATGCGCGGTTGTATAGTTCCGTGCAAATCATTCCATTCTGTTAACACTTCTTGTCAGTTTTCCTATTTTGGGCTAAAATCAAGTACACAGATATGCTGTTATTCTGCTGTGGCGGCAAAGGCAGATATTGTGTGTTCTGTATATGTTTTGGTATCGCTTAGGATAATGTTTTTTCGTCAAATGGGACTAGCAGACGAACTTTTGCACCCGTGTTCCAACGTTAAAAACTGTATGAAGTTTAGTTTTCTGGGGAAAATAGTGTATGAAACCGCTTTATGTTGTTTAAATTGATGAGATGTGTGCATTTGGTTGCGTGTGATCTGTTTATTAAATGAAATATTGTTAAAAACTGACCGTCGGATTGCAGTCTGTTGTCGAAGGAACTGAGTGAAAAGAAGGGGAACTACTCTTGTCGCTACTTGCCTTGGGAAATTGCTTGTGATGAACGGCTTGAGCACGGCAGATGAGATTCAGAAAACAACCGAACTCATGGATTTTATATGGAGATTCATGTGTTCAGGCCTGTAGTTGTTAATTTAAATGCGGTATGTTTGTATTGTTTGCTCCAGAGATGTATACTTCGTACATTAGAGCGTTCGGAACTTTTCAGTCGCAAAAAGTAGTACCGAAACAGAACAACCTCTCAACCCATTGCACTATCGAGGATTCAGGCTGTTGCTGGGTCGTTATTTGTTTGGTTGCTGGGTCATTATCGAAAAATAACTACCCCTACAAGTTTACAGAGGTAAAGAAGCAGAGGGGGGAATAAAACACTGTTATCAGTGGCTCCAGCTTTTATCTTGTGCAGACTGCACCGTGCCTAAGTTAGAATTAATGCAGGTTATCTACGGCTTTCTTTGAAGCCCCAGTTATCTACAACATACTGACTTGATTAACACACAAGCACGGTTGGCCTGGTGGTAAGGCGTCCGCCCCGTGATCGGGAGGTCGTGGGTTCGAACCCCGGCCGGGTCATACCTAAGACTTTAAAATTGGCAATCTAGTGGCTGCTCCGCCTGGCGTCTGGCATTATGGGGTTAGTGCTAGGACTGGTTGGTCCGGTGTCAGAATAATGTGACTGGGTGAGACATGAAGCCTGTGCTGCGACTTCTGTCTTGTGTGTGGCGCACGTTATATATGTCAAAGCAGCACCGCCCTGATATGGCCCTTCGCGGTCGGCTGGGCGTTAAGCAAACAAACAAACAAACAAACTTGATTGACATAAAGACAAACATAGTAAATAGAATTGCTCCAGGTTATATATATCTGATAACTATTGCGGACTGAAGTCAAGAGAGAGCCTGTGAACTAGATAAGTATAGTACTCACATGTACTTTTCTTTGAAGTAAATCTTTAATTTCATACATAACCATTTAGTAGTAGATACAGTAGCTAACAGTAGCTATTTTAACGACATAATGATGACAATGCGAGTTATCTGTAAGTGTATCGTATTTGCTGGGCCCGAGTGTGTGAATGTTTCCCAAACGAGGACAGTTATCGATGGCTGTTGTACTCCTCATGGCAAAATATATTCGTGTTCTTCTTCTTCTTGTTCTTTACGTGGCAGACAACTGTGAAACACACACACACATACACACACACACACACACACTTTCTAGACGTGGTCTCCTAAGCATAGTTTTGCTTTCGTAGTCTCTGTAGACCTCTCTCTCGCTATCGTCATTTCTGTCAGTCGACTGGGATCGATGCGTGTCAGACGGTTCATTGCCAACTATCGCAATACGGAAATTGATGTCACGTGGTCTGACCAGACATGTCGGATTCGTCAGTTACAACTAACATTTTAATTTAACGGACTAGTAGGTCAAATGTGTGTCTGTGTCTAATAGACGACGATCGCGATATCGGAAATAACTCCGTCCGGGTTTGTAGGGCATGTGGAAGAGTTGTATTTCTTGAAGTGAGGCAAAGCTTATTGGAAATAGACGATTTTCAGAAATAACTCCGTCGGGTTTGTGGGGTTGTGGAAGGGTGACCTTTTCCCTGCGCCTTGAACATGTGCGCGATATAAATTGCATACAAAACAACAACAAAATAACCAAAAAAAAAAAAAATCCCTGCGCTTAGAACTGTACCCACGGAATACGCGCGACATAAGCCTCATGTTGATTGAAAACCTCGTACACACATTGAAGGGGCCAATCACTTGCGAGGGGTGTGGCAGAAACACGTGAACACTGTCAATAATGAGCTCTCATCTGCAACGGAGATCATTCATTATTCACTGCAGCCCCAACGGTGTGTCTCCAACGGGAATTCTCACTGAGCCGCTGAGGTCAGATATGATAACACAACAAGTCGCGTAAGGCGAAAATACAACATTTAGTCAAGTAGCTGTCGAACTCACAGAATGAAACTGAACGCAATGCAACGCAGCAAGACCGAATACTCGTAGCATCGTCAGTCCACCGCTCATGGCAAAGGCAGTGAAATTGACAAGAAGAGCGGGGTAGTAGTTGCGCTGAGAAGGATAGCACGCTTTTCTGTATCTCTCTTCGTTTTAACTTTCTGAGCGTGTTTTCAATCCAAACATATCATATCTATATGTTTTTGGAATCAGGAACCGACAAGGAATAAGATGAAAGTGTTTTTAAATTGATTTCAAAAATTTAATTTTGATAATAATTTTTATATTTTTAATTTTCAGAGCTTGTTTTTAATCCAAATATAACATATTTATATGTTTTTGGAATCAGAAAATGATGGAGAATAAGATGAACGTAAATTTGGATCGTTTTATAAAAAAAATAATTTTTTTACAATTTTCAGATTTTTAATGACCAAAGTCATTCATTAATTTTTAAGCCACCAAGCTGAAATGCAATACCGAAGTCCGGCCTTTGTCGGAGATTACTTGACCAAAATTTCAACCAATTTGGTTGAAAAATGAGAGCGTGACAGTGCCGCCTCAACTTTCACGAAAAGCCGGATATGACGCTCGACGTCATCAAAGACATTTATCAAAAAAATGAAAAAAAACGTATGGGGATATCATACCCAGGAACTCTCATGTCAAATTTCATAAAGATCGGTCCAGTAGTTTAGTCTGAATCGCTCTACACACACAGACAGACAGACAGACAGACAGACAGACAGACAGACACACAGACACACAGACACACATACACCACGACCCTCGTCTCGATTCCCCCCTCTTTGTTAAAACATTTAGTCAAAACTTGACTAAATGTAAAAACAGAAGAGCGATGTTATGATGTGTTGACATTCCACAAAGCTGATTGCATTGTCCATATGGCATTTGCAACAAGTTTACATTTCCACAGCTTTGTTTGAAAGGGAAGTCTTTTCAGTCCTGGCTGCGAAAAGTTGTTTCTGAAGAGTTCCTACAATCCTAGACTATAGAGCACAGCCATACAATATTTCATTGACCTCGTTTTTGACCTGCCTCATTAATCTTCGTACGAGAGGAGAAAGTGTGAGAGATGGTGTTTGTGTGTGTGTGTGTGTGTGTGTGTGTGTGTGTGGGGGGGGGGGGGTGTAGAGAGAGTGAAAGAGAGCGAGGAATGGCAAGAGAAGACTGGCAGCTATAGATAGACAGACAGAATGACAGACAGAGAAGATTATAATTAAAAACAGAATGGAAGATAATTTGTATGACTCTCTCTCTCTCCCTCTCTCTCTCTCTCTCTCTCTCTCTCTCTCTCTCTCTCTCTCTCTCTCTCTCTCTCTCTCCCCTCTCTCTCTCTCTCTCTCTCTCTCTCTCTCTCTCTCTCTCTCTAGTCCTAGATCAGGACTAGCTGTAAGAAAGGTCCTACGGACCTAATGCTATCTTTCCTGTAATAAAGTTCAATGTTTCAATGTTTCAATGTTT
>NW_027127679.1:0-76000 GCF_037325665.1 Littorina saxatilis | reverse complement strand
TCTGTACTAATATATGATTTTATCATGAATTTAATCTTATATGGACAAACAAAATATCTAAGGTCTTGAACATGGCATTAGTTGATTTGAGCAAGTTTCGTTTAATTTGCTCTCCTCATATAAATAGCGGAAAGATTAACGACTGTTTAAAGTGAAGCAAAATTTCACAGTCCTGTCCAGGTGAAGCCTACATGTATCAATTGAGCATAGAGCTTATCACCCGAAATAACTCTATGTTCTTGGGTTGTAAGCTGTTAAGAAAGCACAACACGAGAATAATGTGTGGCACATACGAACTAATACTGCACAATCTCTCTTCAGAAATAAGAAGACAAGCTTACATTGTATTCAAGCACACTATTTGTTTGCTTCCCTCAATCATCAACATTTTAATTTAACAATTTATAAACTCTGATACCTTGGACATCAAGCACTGCGGACGGACAATCTGGATGTGTCTGACCGCCATGTATGCGTCGATTTCTCCTTCTGACGTCATTCGGTTGATGACATCACAAATGGCATGGAACAGGCCACTCTTTGTAGCACCATCACTGCATTAATAGAAAATATAGTTTGATTTGAATCTTAACAATATAAATCGTAACAAACAATGTTTTAACAACAGTTCAGAACATTTGCAAGCAGGGCAGGATGACTTGTGCAACAACATATTTTTTCAGAAATGTTACTTCATCCTGGGTCTTTCTTTGCTATTACACTTTGCTGCCAGTTCGGATATCCATAACATAATATAAATAAAGATGTTTGTCCCTTCCATGAATAATAACAGGGTATGGATAGGAAGATTTACATTTCTCAATACCCTAACGCTGTAATAAGAGAAGGGCATGTTGTGGTTTTGCACACATCTAAACTAATACTAATCTCAAAATTGCTATACTTCAAATGAACGAACTTCAAAGAAGACACCACCGACCTGCACTGAAAGAGGAGAGGACTGTGTCCTTGCTGTGACTGTGCAGACAGCACTGTGACCACGAGGTGAACAAGGTCCTCAACACTGCCCGGTAGGTCACCCTTCCAGTCGCTGTAGTGTAGCAGCTCAACACTCCTTGGACTTGCTTGTCCCTATGTAGAAGAAATACACTGTACCTTCCCTAGTCAATATCAAAATTGAGATAACATAGAATTCAATACATAATTTCTCGACCTGATTATTGATCAGATAGAAACCTACACGGTAGTTATGACAATAGACCCTTTTTTTCAGTAGCCACTCTTCTTTTAAACACACACACACACACACACACACACACACACACACACACACACACACACACACACACACACACACACATTCAAAAGCAAATAAATAACCAAGTTGATTTTATGCCTCCGAGTGGTTGAGAAAAAAGCTACTATGTTAAAATAAAAAGTGCTAAAAGCTCTCTATTTACCATGGAGCTATCTTCCTATTTGTACTATCTTCACCGCGTTCAAAAACTGAATTCGTCTTATTTACAACTAGAGCACCAGTGCCGACGCCAGTAGTACCAACCCCACACTCTCGATCTTGTGATTTACCGGGACAGTGACTATCTTGTTCATACTACAGAGTGTTGTCATGACTTGACCTCTGATCATGTGACTACTCTATGCCGTCTTGATGTTCCAAAGCAGAAAGCTGTTCCTCAAGTAAAGTCAGTGCGTTCCATTCATGCTATTGACAAGTCTGATTTTTCACATGATCTAGCTAGCATCGTTGTTGATGATTTGTCTGTCTCTGACTTGAACAAAAACCTTAGGATAGTCTTAGACAAGCACGCTCCTGTGCAACAGCGGAAGGTGCGCCAGCGTCCGCCTACCCCTTGGTATAACTCCGTTGCTCCGGAGCTTCAACAGTTGAAACGTGAGCGACGTCAAGCTGAGCGACGCTGGGCATCTTCCAAGCTGACTGTACATAAGCAGATTTATGACGCCACCAAGCAGAAAGTCATAGATTTTGTTGATGCCGCCAAGACCACTTTTTATTCATCCAAGGTCGCAGCATCCTCATCTTGTAAAGAGTTGTTTAACACTGTCACCACCATGCTTGGTAAAGCGAAACAGGTCATTCTTCCAACTGTACGTGACACGTCTAAACTACCAGATGTTTTTTCCAAGTATTTTCATGAAAAGATTTTGACCATCCGCAACAGCTTCGCCCAGCATAGCGATTCAGACCGTTCTCCCATTTTTGTTGGAAATTCGTTTTCTGTTTTCACCCCAGTCTCTGAAGATTTTGTTCGTAAACTCATTGTGAAGTCTGCCAAAACGTCCTGTGACCTCGACCCCCTCCCCACTCCCCTCCTCTGTGATCACTTTGACATCCTTCTACCCACCATCACTAGAATACTGAACGAGTCCCTTTCCACTTGCACCGTCCCCTCAGATTTAAAAAAAAGCTGTCATTAAACCCCTTCTGAAGAAAAGCTCCCTCGACCCCAACGTACTTAAGAACTACAGGCCCATCTCCAACCTTCCCTTCCTTTCTAAAATCCTAGAGAAGATAGTCCTAGACCAGCTCTCCTCCCACCTCTCTGCCAACAACCTCCTCACTCCGCACCAGTCAGCTTACCGCACGGACCATAGCACAGAGACCGCAGTCCTTAGTATCCTCAACAACATTTTGACTTCCTTAGACGATAACAAAATGTCCCTGCTCCTCCTGTTAGACCTTTCGGCCGCTTTCGATACAATTGATCATGAAATCCTACTGTCCCGCCTTGAGCACACTTTCGGCATCCAAAATTCAGTTCTAAATTGGTTCAGATCCTATCTCTCAGACAGAAAAAATGTTGTAATTGTAAACGACGTCCCATCCCAGGAAACCTCCCTCCTTTTTGGCGTTCCCCAGGGCTCTGTGCTCGGGCCCGTGCTGTTCATCATGTACACCTCCCCTCTGACTGACCTCGTCGACAGACATTCCGTTTCCCACGAAATGTTTGCTGACGACACTCAGCTTCAGAACTCAGCGACTCCCTCAGAATACGCCCAGATGACCACCTCCCTTCAGTCTTGCATTGCTGACGTTGAACTCTGGATGTCCACTAACAAGCTTAAACTTAACTGTGACAAAACAGAAGCCATTCGTTTCACCAAATCCTCCCTCTCCTCCTCTCTCTCTCTCCCTCCTTCTATCACTTTGGGCAGCAGCACTATTGAATTCTCAGACTCCGTCCGTGATCTTGGCATCTTTCTTGATAGCGATCTCTCCATGAAACACCATGTTATGAAAGTCTGTCAGTCCGCTTACATCGAGCTTAAGAGAATAGGTTCTATCCGCCCATACCTTACCGAAGATGCCACCAAGACCCTTGTTTCCTCCTACATTCTTTCTCGATTAGACTACGGAAATTCTGTTCTCATTGGCTGTCCTCAGTCTGTCATCCATCCTTTGCAGCGCGTTCAAAATTCTGCAGCCCGGCTTGTCTGCAAAGCCCCTTGGTCCCAGTCCTGTTCCCCCTTGCTAAAGAAACTTCATTGGCTCCCTGTAGAGCTGAGAATCCAATATAAGTGCTGCTGTATCTGCTACAAAATAATATCTGGCTCAGCCCCATCCTACCTGTCTGACCTGTTCACACTCTATACACCCTCACGATCCCTCCGCTCCTCTGTAGACACTAGAATATTCCGTCTATCTTCTTTTAGTCGCAAACAGCACGGCCAGAGAGCCTTCTCCCACTCTGCTGCCGTTGCGTGGAACTCTCTCCCTTACTCTATCCGACACTGCCAAACATTTTGTTCCTTCAAATCAAACCTTAAAACACACTTCTTCACACAGTATTTTGATTAATTTTATTTCAACATGGTGCATTTTTGATCAGGTGTTTGAATGTTTGAATGTTTTGCCTGTGTTAGTATGCTTGCAGCTTGTATTGATGTAGTGTTTCGTTGTTCACTTGTGTGCTGAATGCTGCTGCACATGCTTTTTTGCTTTGCTTTGTATGTATATGTATGTTTTTCATTGTAAAGCGCTTAGAGAACGTCAAGCGCTCTATAAATCTCCCATATTATTATCATTATTAGATACACCAGTACACACGCGTGCAATCATAGCAATACAATTTACCTGGTACCGAAGAGAAAGGTTGTATCGCGTGATATGCGTCCTCAGGGTTGACCGTGACGTCTGATAGATTTCGAAAGGTCCAAACGTCAGAGACTGGTTCTCTTCACGGGGCCAGTAACAGCTCTTTTCCTGCAGTGAAGATAAGCAACTGTGGTTTGGTGTATCTCTCATATTTTCACAAAATTCGCCACATACTAATCAACGTCTCATTTTACAAACCAAATCACATATACTTAACAACCCAATAATGTCAAAACGTAAATGCGCATTTTAAACATACAAAAGCATGAGTTGTTCACAAAGTGTACATGTATCAAAATGTAAACAGACACTTAGAAAAGCATTCATCTACAGCAAACACAAAAAAACACCGCAAGGGTCTAGTCTATTTTAAAGCATTTAGTAAAAAACTTGACTTCACCTCAAAATGAAAGAAGATAAAACAGAAAACGGAAGAATCTCAGATATCACCAAATGAATCTAACCCCAAGTATTGTAGTTAATGTGTACCTCCGACTGAACGATTTCACATCCCAGTGACACAATGACGCTGACGTGACTTCCGGCCACAAGACGCCACAAGTCAACCATAGTATCTCTGAGAGGAAGCTGTGTTAAGATGCTTCCCTGATGCTCTGTGAAGGTCTGAAATCGGAAGTGAATCTTTAAAAACACCTTTGTTGGCGTTTACGTATGGGATACAGTGTGCTTATAAATTGAATACTTTTTCTCCTAATTACGCAAAACATAAAAACATATAGCCTTTGTAAAACAACGATTACCACAAAAAAAAAGGTTTCAAAATAATCTTTATCGGCAAGGAAAGTCAATGTTGGCAAAGTGTAAAAGCTTATACTATGACCTAACAAACATAACAAAGCATACATTTTTACTTAAACAGTTCACAAAATGATGAGTGTAGCTTATTGGGCCTAATTTCTTTGTAACATGTTTTAGGTTTGAATAAAAAAACACTTTGTTTTTGCTGTCAAAGTGTAAACTATTCGATTGTAATGTCAGAAAGGCTAGTCTTACGGGCATCACGACTGCGTTGATGTAATCACTTCTTTCCCCAACAGGAATAGTCAGAGGTACCAAGTATCTGTCTTCTGAAAAATAGAACATTCGCAAAAGCGTTGAAGCAGCACTTACCAACCCATACCAATGGGTTTTACAATACATAACCTACCAATGAATACAATATTAAAAAGGTTGGTAATTATGACAATGCAATACCTGAAAGGCAATATTTCAAATTCTCATATTGCTTTAAGGACAATAAGCATATGATATGTTCTGAGGCGCTACTTACACACACACAGACTTCAAGTTGCCAGCTGAAGGCCAAATACTCATTTCTTGTACATGTAGGATAGAAGGGATTGAACAAACCTGGCAAGATGTCCAAATATCTGTTCTTGTTGATATTTTCTTCCTTTTCTGCCTCAGTGTTCCGAGGCTTTTGCATCAGCACTTTCATCTGCTTCAGTTTCTGGAAATCAGTACAGCAATGAATTAAGATATTGATTGCTTTGCTAAAAGCAGTGGAAAATCCTCCGCATATTTTCTCTTTTTTTGTGTGACTTGATGAGAAAACGGTCTGGATATGAGTTGTTCCTGTCTCTATTGGTTTAAGAGGAAAACAAAAAAACTCAAACTGAGGGATAAATACCTGAGAAAAAATCCCCCCCCCCCCCAACAAAAAAACAACAACAGCGGAGGGATGGGGTGGTGGTGTCGCCTTCAGGTAGGCGTACAACTTGTATCGCTTAATACAATTGTTAAGAAGTATTTACAATTTGGAATTGACTGATATAAACTGGCCGAATTTCGACATCTGATTCCTATTAAACAATTGTCTCGGCATGTTGGAATTCGACTTATAACTACTTGCCATTGACATTGCTGGCTGACAGACTATCTGAGCGTTTAATAGGTGGATTTCTAGTACTCATCGACAACGGAATCTTAGTAAGTTTCAATCACTTTGGTCAATCTGGCCAATCACATACTCTGCCCATTCTAAACCCACTCTTGCTTGAATTACAAAAATGTATTTTCTGTCATTCGTCTTTTAACCTTGCATTATATATGATTGATCAATTTACTCTCTCTCTCTCTCTCTCTCTCTCTCTCTCTCTCTCTCTCTCTCTCTCTCTCTCTCTCGCTTTTTCTTCTCTCTCTTGCTTTTGCTCTTTCAGATCCTATCCATTTATTTACTATATTTCTGAATGTGTTTAAAATGATTTGTTTATTCATTTACTGGAATATAGTGACTATTCATTTATTTGTCCTTATATTCAATTTATTCATATATTTCTTTTTATTTTATGTTATTTCTTTTTTTTAATGACAGAACGGACCTTAAACTCGGTGTCAATGCGGGAGTTGGAGTGGTGTGGATCCACGTGATGTTTGAACACAGAGTCGAACGTTGAGGCCGGTAGTCTGCAGTCTTGACTTGTGTAGGCTTCAAGCACTGCTTCGTGCAGAATGCAGTACTGTGACTGAAAATCAAAACAAAAACTCGTTTTGTAAAAAAGATCATTGGGGATTTCTTCATCGGCTTAATCTCTGTTTCAAAAGAAAAAGGTGTTGCCCTCTGTCTTAATTTGCATCAAAGATTCTCAATTGGCATTATTACGCTGCAGAATGTATCATAATGGTAGGTTTGGTCTAATCTGGACATACATAGGCTTTAAACAGTAGGTCGAAAACAACACAGAGAATACGATAGATGCTGAATCGGCCTCACATGACCCTCTGGGTTCTCGAGACATGACACAACAAAACAGTTATGACATACGCAAAAACAAATTTTTTTCTTGTCATTAAGAACAAACACTATAGCTAGATAGCAGGACATAATTTAAGCAATACAACCAAAGACAGTAAAACGGGAGAAACAAGAAGACAACACATTGTCACCACAACGTGAACTCCAGATACTTGTTCAAACAAGACTGACTACAACAGCTAGTAGACAATCCACAACAAGTCAAAAGTACAGTGTCCAACCTTTGCCTGGATCATGTTGCAACGATCGTTCCGCATGTCGTTGACCACCTTGCAGATGTTGATGTGCTGCTGCTGCTGTAGCTGGTCCATCAAAATGTCAAGGCCGATGAACGTTCCCGTTCTGCCCACGCCAGCACTGCAAAGAAAAGCAATGTTGAAAACAAAAACATACAATGGTGTGTTTTTTCAGACAGTAGACAAAGCAACACACAAACATTCAACAATGTGAATGTCGGAAAACCAAGATGAGTTTTGGGAAAGAAGGTAGAAAGCAACAAGAAAGCAAGCAACCAGCAGGCCAATTAATCACAAGGAAGGAAGACCTGCCATACCTGCAATGCACGAGAAGAGGTGACGACTGTTGCTGTTGTCTGTGGGATGTCCTGACGGTTCTCCAGAAGTCAACTAGCCCCGTGGTTGTGGGAATCCCGTGATCTGGCCACATGGTGTAGTGGTACTGAGCCACGCGGCGGACTGACCCGTCCTTTAAAGATTAAGAACTGAATTGACCATTGCCAGCGTGTGTTTGTTTCCCGCGAGTAACTGTTTGTATTACAAATGCTTTTTAGTGCAATTCTTTGTCAATGTGATGTACTTTATGCTATAAACCCCATGATACTATGCGGCATCTTCCAAGTCTTATAAGTACAGTAACATTCTGAGTCTGAATCTGATTCTAAAATCTGCAAGCGTTACACTATTCAATTATATTTACGTTCCACCATTTGATTAAACTGGAAGCTTACAATGTCACTTTACTTGATTCATCGTGTTGTGTGTATGGTCGGGTTCAAAGGTGTGACTTGGTCATTACAAGAAGTAAGTCATTCATAACAATTTTCAAAACGTTTCAAAGCTGCAATCATGTTGAGGCAGAACTTACGATACCTCGGCAAAATAATGAGCACATAATTATGGTGGACTGCCTTTGTTTTCAAAATCTTTATTTCTACAAGAAAGAGTTGAGAATCTTACTGACTTGCCTTTGTTACAAATGACACAAAACAAACAAACACGGACATACTGTATTTGTAAAGCGTTTCAAATCAGACCACACAAATATTAACAGGCAATAACGACCGAACAACACTGCCATTTCTTACCTCTGCCATTATGTGGAAGGTCCTCATGACGTAATGCGCTCTTTCGTGCACCTCTAGCCCGGTGACGTCCACGGAGCCATGTTTCACTTTCTTCCCGGGAGGAGGCCAATACTGCTCGCATTTTTTCTTTTACATAACACAATACAATACAGTACAATACAACACAACCCAATGCAAACACTGCTTTATGATTCTATCGTTACAGTACAATACAATACAGAACAATACAGTCCAATGTGATGCTATACGAGACGATACACATTTATTTTTTTTAACAAAAACTGTTACTGGTTGAAACGAGTTTAAATAGAAATCGCAGCAGAGAAACAGATGTTAGGCAAATGTTTAAGATATATCTTAACTAATGACCCAAATCCCCCTCTCTTTAACGCTCATACTCAAAATGGGATGGTGCCAGAACAAAACAATCAAATACCTTTTTGCCTTCCTTCACATTTGTCAGCATCACGATGTGTGTCACCTGTTCCTGCCACACCATTTTCCAGAAGTCTCTGACAGTGTTTCTGTTGGGGCCTTGAACAAAATTATATACTGTTCAAAAAAAGAAACGCATAACTTGTAATATTTGGTTAATTTAGTTATATGGCTACAAGGATATCCACCAAACTGCAGAAAATGTTTATCTGGTCGTCGACCTTTCGTCCATTGCCACAAGTGAGCTCTGCACGTGACGCATGCGTTATCAGTGGCTACAATGTCAAAATTGCTCATTTGGCATGACCACTCGTCATGCTTCAGTGTAATCTCGTGAAACTCGGGGAATATTGAGCTCTCACCATGTCTTCCAAAACCCATAAAAGCGGATTGTTCGCCACAAAGAAATCAGACGACAATTCAGCGACGAAAGATGGCCCGATTGAGCAGAGAAGACCGCCAAATTGCATTGGGTCGTTTACAAGCAGGCCAAAGTCAAAGTGCAATCGCCAGGCACTTCCACGTGTCCCAGAGCACCATCAGTAGACTGTGGGTCAGGTTTCAAGCCACTGGCTCCGTTGCTGACTTGCCACGAGCGGGAAGACCAAGGGCGACAACTGCTGCTCACGACCGCTTCATACGGCTCCGCCACCTCTGGAATCGTTTCCTGTCGGCCTCATCTTCTGTCCAGGCTCTCCCCGGGCCACATCGATTACCGGACCAGACCGTGCGGAACCGCCTGCATGAAGCTGGTTTGAGAGCTCGCAGACCTCACAGAGGAGCTGTCCTCACCCGCCGCCATCGCCAGAACCGAGTGCAGTGGGGCAACCAGCACCTTCACTGGACCGTCCGGAATCACTGGAGACACGTGTGGTTCAGCGACGAGTCCTACTTCCTGCTCCAGCGACATGATGGTCGGAGGAGGGTCTACCGGAGAGTAAACGAACGTTACGCGCCCAACTGTGTGGATGAGGCACCCGTTCATGGTGGTGGAGGCGTCATGGTGTGGGGGGCGATCAATACCGCTGGAAGGAGCACCCTGGTGCACGTCCAAGGGCGCATAACTGCCCAGCGATACGTGGAGGAAATTCTGCGCCCACACGCCCTTCCTCTTCTGGCTGACCAGGATGCCATATTCCAGCAGGACAACGCTCGCCCGCACACAGCACGACTCACCACCCAGTTCCTCACCGACCACCATGTCCAGGTGCTTCCCTGGCCATCCATGTCGCCAGACATGAACCCGATAGAACACCTCTGGGATGAATTGGACAGACGTGTGTGCAGGCGAGAAGAAGCGCCGGCAAATCACCGCGATCTATTGCAGGCACTTCAGGAGGAGTGGGACACCATCCCACAGCAAGATATCCGGCATCTGATCCAGTCCATGCCCAGAAGGTGCCGGGCAGTTGTTGCTGCTCAAGGCAGTCACACCCCCTACTGACTTGACAGCCTCGGCACCCAATCGTATTGATTGACTGATTGATTTGAAGATGCAAATGAACTGTGTGTGCATTCAACTGTGTCCATACCAAATTTCAAACAAATCATCTAAATATTGGATTTTCTGTTAATTTTTTCGAAAAATAAAACAAATTTGGCAAGTAGCAACTATGCGTTTCTTTTTTTGAACAGTATAGTACAATGTTATATACAGCTCATGTAAGTTGGGAAATCGTAACCAAAACGTCCAGCTGGCTTTTTTGTCGCAAAATGTCAAGAATCCGATGTGTGTGTGTGTGTGTGTGTGTGTGTGTGTGTGTGTGTGTGTGTGTGTGTGTGTGTGTGTGTGTGTGTGTATATATATATATATATATGTGTGTGTGTGTGTGTGTGTGTGTGTATGTGTGTGTGTGTGTGTGTTGGAAGTAATAAGCCTATTAACCCTTTGTTTCCCCCATACGATGACATCGTCACCTATGCAGTTCCCTGAAATGGGAAGTAACTCCTTCAATTCCAAACTTTAAAACATTCGAAGCAAAGTATCCCCAGCGAGTATGTCGAAACTGAAAACGCTCAAACCTCACAGGAAGCCAATAGAAACAGAAATAAATATACGACATTGAAGATTACATTATAGCAACAGTAAAAGTATAGTGTACAGCGAGCTTTTTAGCGCGTTTCAGGATCTGTAAAAATCAGTTCTCTTGCGGGAGATACTGGGCGCCCTGGGAGGCATCGGGAAACGTTTGATTTCATAATCAAACTGTACGATCTAAAATATATAAAAGCATCCACGGTGTGTGCGTGCTCGCGCGTGCGCAGATGCGTGTGTGCGTGCGTTTGTTTACCTTGTGCTGCAATGTACGCCTTTGGAGAACGGAGGCCCTGAAAAGTTGAAAAACAAGCAAGTTCAGCTGAGAATAATTCACAATAGTCTTCATCACACACACACACACACACACCCACACACACCGGCACACACACACACACACACACACACACACGCACGCACGCACACACACACATACACACACACAAACACACACACAACCACACACACAGACACACACAGAGTCTTATAAACATTACGTTTCATGACAATAAAGTTTATTCGTATTCGTATTAACACAAGAACACACACACACACACATCCTGAGTATATACAGGTTGGTGTAGTACATTTTACAGCCTGACTGTTGCTCGCCCCTGCATTATCATGGCTGAAGCTCCCATGGGGTCGCCTTCACGCGGCGGGAGTGTTTCCACCAAGCTACCCCACCCCTTTACTTCTCTTCTTTTGTCTTATTTCTGCCTTACCAGTCCTTTCACCTATATTTCCTTCCAAAAAACTCTCCCTACTATTCCCTGCAGTTTTCTGATTCCTTTCTTGTCTTATTTCTACCTGACTGGATCCGTCACCTTTATTTCACTTCCCAAAAGTCTTCTTTTCCACATCCTTATTTCTCTGTGGTCTTCTTAAGACCCAGCGTGTTTGCCGTGCGCTGCGACCTGTACCGGTTTGGGCTGGTGACCTGATGATTGAGGGGTTTACTTAGTTGCGACTTTGTAGCGCCAACACATCATTTTGGCCCAGTCTTTATCTAAGACAGGAGGTTGAAGAAGGCTTACCCGCTTCAATCAATCGGCTGGTCAAGTCTGGGTATATGTCTTGAGCATATTGCATCGGACCTTTGGCTAAAGGAGCAAGCGGCGGTAGGAGGGGGCGGCGGTAGTCGGGACAAACACTATGCCAAGTTGTTACCTAATCCGTTTCCGCTTGGAAAGAGTTGACGAACATTATGCCAAGTTGTTACCTAACCCGTTTCCGCTTGGAAAGAGTTAAATCTCCTATTACAGATTGATACCATATGTTTCCTCTTATCGCTGCGTATATCCATCTGTATCCTTGGCGCTCTGGAGTTGGATAACCGCTCCACCTAAGCGTCCCCTTGTTGGGCTCCGTGGTGGGTGGGGATCAGATGCGACGAAGATAAAGGCCTCAAACATGACCTCCTCTTCTTTTTCTTCTTTTTTTTCAAACACCCAAAACAGAAACAAACGAAGATACTGCGTTGACTCTGACTCTGACGATGAAGTCCGAGTCAGAGCAACAAAGAACAACATCAGCGAGGCCTGGCCCCGTTTCATTGTTGTTGAGACAGCAGATGAGGCACAGCCCATCTCCAAACTTTCGCCTTTTGCGATACAGAAGGTTATTGCAGGAGTATCATCAACGATAGACAACATTAAGAGGCTTCGAAATGGTTCTCTACTGATTGAATGTCCTTCAAAAAAGGCATCAGATGGTCTTCTCCGTCTGAATGGTCAGAAATTTGTTGATAGACCGGTCAAGGTCAGTCCTCACAGAGGCCTGAACACCAGCAAAGGAGTCATCCGATGCCGAGAGCTGGAGGGCCTCAGTGAGGCTGAAATAAAAGAAGGTCTAAAGGATCAAGGTGTCATTGATGTGTACCGGGTGTTGATCAGGAAGGGCGATATCAGAGTACCCACCAACACCCTTTTCGTCACTTTTTGTACACCAACCATCCCTGAGAAAATAAAAGTGGGATTTGTTCAAATAAGAGTGACTTTGTATATTCCATCACCAATGAGATGTTTCCAATGCCAAAGATTTGGACATTCAAAGGCTGGATGTAAACAGAAGGCAGTGTGCGAGAGGTGTGGCGGAGATCCTCACGAAGGTCCCTGCACATCACCACCCACCTGCACAAACTGTAAGGGAAGCCATTCCCCGTCCTCCAGAGAATGTCCAAAATACAAGTTTGAACAGGCCATTCAAAAAACAAAAACGGAGAAAAAGATGTCTTTCTCAGACGCCAGGAAGGAGGTTGAAAAAACTAATGTTTTTTCCTTCCAGAAAAGTTTTGCGGCAGCAGTCAGTCAAAGACCTGCAACAAAGTCAACACCCACCCAGACCAGTATTTCATATAGGTCTGTGGGTGTCCAGGCAGGCCCGTCCATGTTGAAAAGGACAGAGCCCACAAGAAACAAAAGTATTTGTACACAGACAGATGAAAGCACAGGTGGGGCTATCCCCACTGGAGACTCTATGGGGTCTCCTGGTGAGGTTTGCTTCACCGCCCCAACTGGAGACCCTGTGGGGGCTCCTGGTGAGGTTCGCTTCACCACCCCAATTGAGGACCCTATGGGGTCTCCTGGTGAGGTTCGCTTCACCACCCCAACCCAGAAGCCCGTTCACAGGGCAACTCACACCAAGGGGGCCGTCGAGGTAGTGGAGGTAGTGGACCTTACTCAATCCACACCACGAACACCTCCGGACAAGGAAAAAGTTACTCTGCCCCAAAGATCGCCTCGCACCCCAAAAATGGAGAAAAATCCCATCACACTATACAATCATTTTGGGAGTTTATCCGACGAAGAGCGTATGGAGGCAGAAACTTCTTAAAACTAAACAAACATAGCCAATTTTATTCAATGGAATTGTAGAGGGGTCCAAGCTAACTATGAAGAATTATGTCTACTTTTACACAAATTTCATCCTGTTGCTACAGCATTACAGGAAACAATGCTGAAACCAAACAAAGATTTTAATGTATCTGGATACAATGTTTTTAGAAACCATTCAGACAATAACACGTCTGGGGGAGTTGCTCTTTTGATTAAGAAAAGTGTAGTTTGTAGTGAGATCAACCTATGTACAAACATTCAAGCCGTCGCAGCACGAGTGACATTAGATAAAACCATCACTCTCTGCAGTGTATATCTGTCACCATCAAAATGTTACACGAAGCACGATCTTGAAAATCTTATTGATCAGCTTCCAGCTCCCTTTGTTTTAATGGGAGATTTTAACGCTCATTCCCCTTTATGGGGCAGCAACTCTCTAAGTACGAGAGGACGAATTCTAGAAGATTTTTTAGACAATCGTAATCTATGCGTTTTAAACGATGGAGTACCAACATATCTCCATCCAGCAACAGGATGCAAGTCCATACTAGATCTAGTTATTTGCGACACCTCTCTTGTTCTAGACTTTGAATTTAAAGTCTATGATGACACATGTGGTAGCGATCATTTCCCTATCTTGATGTCTCAAATAGATGGATTGGAAGAAGCTTCCCCCCAGAGATGGAACCTGAACAAGGCAAACTGGCTGTCTTTTACTGCCGAATGTTCTGTCCAACTCACAGAAGACACTGTCTTTGATGGAAGTGACGACCCATCATCTATTTTTACAAACACTCTACAAGACATTGCCACTGAGTACATCCCAAAAACATCTTCAAACAACCGCATTAAAGTGCCATGGTTTAATAAAGAATGCCAAGAAGCCCGATCTGAGCGAAAGAGAAGTCTACACAGGTTCTACAGATGCCCGACCCTTAGCAAGAAGTTGACTTTCTTCAGATTTCGCGCTAAGAGTCGCACTGTCATAAAACATTCTAAAAGAACATCCTGGAGGTCTTTTTGCTCAAACTTAAACTCTAAGGTATCATCAAGTAAAGTTTGGAATGCTATTCGTAAAATCAAAGGGAAAAAAGGATCTGCATCAATTAACCACCTTGTGGTAAATGGATCCCTTATAACCCAAAAGAATGAAGTAGCAAACGTTCTGGCTTCAACAATGGAAAAAAACTCATCAACAGAAAATTACTGCACAGATTTTCAAAAAATCAAAGCCACCCAAGAACGTAAACCCATAAACTTCTCATCTCAGAATGAGGAGAACTACAACAAGTTGTTCAGTATAACTGAACTCAAACAAGCCTTACAAAAATGCAACAACTCAGCAACGGGGCTGGACGGAATACATTATCAGTTCCTCACACACCTACCAGAAAGTTGTCTTCTGGTCTTGCTGAAGGTTTTTAACCACATATGGGAGAGTGGATCCTTTCCACCTTCATGGCAAGAAGCGATGATTGTCCCCATTCCAAAACCAGGTAAAGATCATACAAACCCCAGCAACTACCGTCCGATAGCCTTGACCAGCTGTCTGTGTAAAACCATGGAGAGATTGGTCAACGCTAGGATGGTGTGGTACCTAGAAAAACAAAACCTCTTAAGTGATGTGCAATGTGGCTTCCGAAAGGGACACAGCACCACTGATCATTTGGTACGTTTTGAGACCTTCGTTCGAGAGGCCTTTGCGAGATCTGAACATGTACTAGCTATATTTTTTGACCTCGAGAAGGCTTACGACACGACCTGGAAACACGGTATTTTAGCTGATTTGCATGAAATGGGTTTTCGTGGACGTCTCCCTGTTTTTGTGGAAGGATTTCTAAGTAATCGATTTTTTACAGTACGGGTCGGTCCCAACCTATCAGAGTTCTGTCAACAAGAGATGGGTGTTCCTCAAGGAAGCATTCTATCACCCATGTTGTTCAACATCAAAATCAATAACATAGTAAAGGCAGTACTGAAAGGATCCGAGTCATCCTTGTTTGTTGATGACTTTGCACTTTGTGTGCGTGGCAAATCCCTACATAGAGTGGAAAGGCAGCTTCAATTATGTATAGACAAGGTGCAAAAATGGGTAACAGAGAACGGTTTCAAATTTTCCACCAGCAAAACTGTCTGTATGCATCTTTGCAAACAAAGGGGAGCCATGCCAGAACCCTCTCTGGTCCTGAATGGTAATCCTGTCAAGGTTGTTGAAGAATTTAAATTCCTAGGACTGACCTTTGACCGTCGACTAACATTCCTTAAACATATCCAGTATCTGAGAACATCATGTCTGAAAGCTCTGGATGTATTGAAAGTGGTTTCTCATACGGACTGGGGTGCTGACCGCACAGTCCTACTCAGACTTTACCGTGCTTTAATCCGATCCAAGTTGGACTATGGTTGTGTCGTCTATGGTGGAGCCGCAAAATCCAACCTAAGGCTATTAAACACAATACACCACCAGGGTATACGTCTTTGTCTGGGAGCTTTCAGGACGTCTCCAGTACAGTCCTTAAATTTTGAGGCCAAAGAACCCTCTCTGAGGCTGCGACGCCTGAAACTCACCCTAAATTATATGTTGAAACTGAAAGCTATGCCTACAAATCCAGCCTACCAATGCGTATTTCAACCACAATGCTCTGAATTTTTTGAAAGTCACCCAAATGATCGAGCACCTCTGTCTTCTCGGATTCAGTCACATCTGGCCGAATCAAAGATAAAACTCGATCATGTTAGTGAAAATCGATGGACAGAAACACCACCATGGACATTGCCAGATCCAGTTGTTCGACTCGATCTGACAAGGTTAAAGAAGTCAGAGACAAATGATTTGATTTTTAAACAGTGTTTTAGCCAGTTCTGTACCGAGTTTCCTTCCCATCAACGAATATACACTGATGGGTCCAAAGCTGAAAGTAAAGTGGCATCAGCTTCTGTCACAGGTCCTAAACTCGATAGGGCCTTTTCGGCCCGTCTTCCGGATGACAGTTCTGTATTTTCTGCAGAGTTGAAAGCTTTACAGCTAGCTCTGAAACAGGTATATCAGTCAAAAAAGAAAGACTTCCTGATTCTGTCGGATTCCCTATCGGCTCTTACCGCCGTGAAGAGAACTCAGCTAGATCACCCACTGTTGGTCGAAATCCAAGAGCTACATGCATCTCTGATTGAAGAAGGCAAAAGGATTGTGTTTGCATGGGTGCCATCCCATGTTGGAATTAGAGGCAACTCTGCAGCTGATCAAGCTGCTAAAGAAGCCAGAGAAAGACTCATCACTGACAAACACACAAAGCATTCAGATTTCAGAACTCGCACCAACATGTACATAAAGTACCTATGGCAGAGTGAATGGGACGAATGTGAAGAAAATAAACTTCATAAGATCGTCCCCCAGCTGTCGGACAGCCTACCCCAATGTCGCCTCAACAGGAAAGAAGAGACAGTTCTCTGTCGCTTACACATTGGGCACAGTCACATTACACATTCGTATCTGCTGAAAGGTGAAGATCCATGTGGATGTGACGAACCATGGACATTAGAACATGTTCTCACAAAATGTGTAGACGTTCAAGAATTTCGAGACAAACACTACAATGCGGAAACACTGAAGGTTTTATTCCGGGATGTTCCCCCGGACAAGATTTTTAACTTTTTAAAAGAGATCAAGATTTTTTACAAGATTTAAAGTACCAGAAGTGAAAATTATTAATTTTTAGAACCTTCTTTTACAGTGATAGATTTGAATGTAAATAGTCTGAAACGTAGAACTTGCCATATGAAGGGAAAAGAAAATAACTGCATCGGTCTCGAATAGCAGCTAGCATCTGCTGAAGAGACATTAAACCCCAAAAACCAACCAACCAACCATCATGGCTGAATACAGGGTGACTGAACCCACGTGCACTCAGTTCCCTTTGGAATGAAATTACTGCATGCACACCAGCGCAATATCAGACTAACAGATCAGATATGGTGTCAAAATAGATCGTCGAATGTAAGTGCCTTCATCGACGCAAGAGAACGGTGTTGATTTTTCTCTCCAAATCAGTCAGTGAAGTCTTGTTTTCTAAATGGCGGCAAGCACACAGTACAACGCAGTGCTTTTTCGTTTTTTCCCCTTCAGTGACACGGTCCTCGTCAAAACAGACACAGATAAAAGCAAGTGGACCAACACAGCTGCGGACAAGTTCTGGGTACTGCGTCCGTGTTCCCCGCTCGAATAAATGTACTGCATGCACAACGACGCAATGTCAGACAGATAGCAAAGGCAATTCAGTTTTCACAGGAAAACATACACGTTAATATATATTTGCTCAGTGAAAGAGAGACTAATTTACTACTCACCGCAACAAAGCTGGCATTGATGTAGTCGCTGGACCCTGGGTCTGGATCCCCGCAAAGTACAACTCGCGTGTCGTCGTCTGTTGAAAATATACATTATAACCATCACACAATCACACTGTTTTAAAGGAGTTGACGTACAAATAATGGATCTTCATGCATGAAGACTGGAGAATATGAACAGTAGAGCCTGAGAAAAGACATTCACAGCAAGTCATGCAGAAAGAAATATAATTGTAACAATAACTATAACAGTAGATGAAAATAAAAGACAGAGTCAAAAACGAACAAAGTCAAACAAAAACTAATAATGGATGATAAGTATGCGCGATAATAACACAGACAACAAGCAACATACATTTACATAAACACACACACACACACACACACACGCACGCACGCACACACACACACACACACACACACACACACACACACATACACACACACACACACCTTAAAACAAAGTATTAACGAACACCTACATGGTACGATTGACTTGAACCTGTTCTTGTAGTAGTTTTCATCTTTGGCACCAGTGTTATGGGCTTTGGTCAGTCCTAAAGGAAGTGACTGAAACAACATTTATTTCCGTTATTTATTTTCCATAGAAAATATGAAGCTTGAACATTTTTCATCAACACTTCTGAGAAAAAATTATAACAAACAAAGAAAAAATTTGCTTTATTAAGTATGAGAAAAGGCATAAGCAAAAACACACAGACACATTCAGGCAGACAGGCAGAAAAGCAAACAGACAAACAGTGACACATAGGCTGACAGAAAGAAAGATAAACTGTCAGTCATGTATATGCACAAATTAAATACATACACAGTAACATTAATCAAGTTTGTTTCTGCAGTTTAAAATTAAGCAATGATATATTTTAATCAATCAATTCTAAGAAAAACTGCCCTTAAAAAGCCAAACTGACCATTATTATTCATTCTCATAAAACGTACCTCAAACTCTTGGTCGATGAATTCACCCCGTAGTTTTTCTAGAAGGGATTCCTGCACTGAGTCAAGCTTGAGATCCGATCCTGCTGACGTCATGTACACGCCATCATTGTAGTACACACGCTCACGCACTTCTGCGTTATACTGCTTCTCTACTTCCAAATCCACTTCATTGTCTTCCAGTTCTACATTCACATCATCCTCTTCTACACACTCAAATGCGTCGTCCCTAGCAACAGGGGCAATCACTCTTGGTGGCAGTGAATCGTGGAGACAGGGAGGTTCATCTGGGTTGATGCATCTTTCTTCGAAAGCCCTGTTGACGTAAGTGGCTTCTGCGTTTACCACTGGTTTTGTTTTGTTCGTACTCCTTTTCTTTCTTGGTTCTGGCCTGGGTGCCTCCTTAGGTTTTGTATCAGCTACAACAAAGTTAAAACAAAAAATCAAGATCTTGCGTAGCAGCATGGGCATCCGCTCTGTTGTTATGGGGTGGTAACCATTCAACTTAACAGAAACAATTGTTGTTGAAAATCTAAGAGCTCGCTACAGTATTATTGTTGTGAAGATCGAAACGGTCTGGGATTATTAATATTTGTTTGTTGTTTTTGGGGGGCTGTTTTTGGTGGGGAGGGGGGGGGGCACAATAAAGGAAGTTGTAATGACTTACCGTCTGCCAAGATTTCTACTGTCGAAGAACACCCTGTACCATTCAAAAAGAAATTGTGATGTTTTCTGGAAATGTCCTAATAATAATAGAACCTTTTAACAAAACCCCGTAAGTTTCCAAAATACATGTAGTATGATTCATCCAACAGCTTTTCGCATATTTCCATCAAGAGTTTAAACAAATGTGACCAACAGACAGACACAACTTCTGCTGCACAAGCCTTTTAAGAAAAAAACACCCCGTGAACTATCCAAAAGTTTGTAAAATCCTTACCTTGTCGATTTGTGTCTCTTCCAATGTCGCCCATTGTACCATTGGTAGCATTAGATACATTCTGATAAACGTTGACTTGTTGTATTGTTTGATCTTGGGTGATGTTTTTTTTCGTTTCCTTGGCTTTGGGTCGACTTCTTCTCCGCCTATCAAAGGAAGAGCAAGGTACACTGACAATTTAATGTTTGCAACATTAGTTTAAAATGTGTTTCTACCGATTTTAGACAAGGCATACCTTCCTGCTAAATCAGAAGTACAAAGCAAACAAAACGGTATCATGATGTTATCAATGTGTGTGTAAAGTTAGAATTTTATACGGGTGTTTTTTTTCGTGTATGTCTTCATTTGTATCCATTACATGTGACTTTTACTGAATAATTCTTATGATAAGGACAAGTAGTGCATAGTTGTACTTCTAGAATCACGCGTTCCTTATTTTATATATCTTCGTGTATGTTGTTCTTTACGTCTTTGTTTCATACTAAGTATTCTCTTAAAACATGGATGCAAGAACACGTAAAAAAAAAAAGTTTTAAAAAGGGCGCATTACACCAGTTACCTCACGACGATGACAACAATAATGATGATCACAACCAACACAACCACAGATCCTCCCACAGCGCCACCGATGATGGTAAATTGGGCTTCCATTTTGTCAATCAGGATCTCTGTTAGCAGTACACGCAGCATTATTAGGGACACTAAATAAACTACTGTGTATAGTATCAACTGTTGTGCTAGGTGGGCTATAAATACGTATTTGCAAAAGGCAAATGATATATGTCAGACAGAACCGGACATATCGTTAAGGTATACACCACAAGTTTAGGTGTAATGTCATAGCACTAGGTTTCTTTTGATAAACAAAAGATAACAAAAGCAGTCTTGCAGTTTGATTAAACCATAACAACTGTTTCTTCCTTGATTATTTATGCACATTCCCTGATCTTACATAACAGCTGTAACACATATGTGTAACAGATAACAAAAAGAGGTGCAAAACAAATTCTCCCATCAAGAATACAATGTCTGCATTGACTGATGGTATAGCGATCCTACACAATGCCCAGTTGTACATTTATTTTTGTCGAATGGAAAAAAAACCTTAAAACTCCACAATTATGAGCACCTTACAATTGGCGTACTGCATATTTTAATGTTTGCAGTGACCCGACATGAACAGATACACACCTGTCAAGCACAACGGAGGTATGTATCCTCTGTTGCACGCACAATGTCCTTTAGCCTTGTCACAAGTACCATTGCAGTGGGCACTGCAATTCTGCATGCAGTTGAGACCATAATATAAAGAACCCTAACCCTAACCCTAAGAACATATTATGTTCTCCCAGGACACACTGCGTAGCAGCGACCAGCAGCAGTCAATGGTAAATAAAAGACCAATCAACGAACCAAACAAGTTACATTCCAGTATTTATTAGATATGTCTTCAAGCAGTTTTGTTCAATATTCCATGACCTCCCTGTTTTGTTGCTGTTATTCTAGTGAGTTGATCTAGCCCAATACTGTCTAGTAGAAAACAACAACAATAACAACAACAAAAATACCAACAACACTAAAAAAGACATTTAAGCCTTAATCTTAAAGGCACAGTGCAGCTCACAGCCTTCGTTTTGCGTTTTTGTTGCAGCTGAGTGCATTTACAGTTCAAAAATCCTCCTATGGTAGTAAAACAAACCCAAAACTACCCAACGACGACATCTGTGAAGCTCGACAGTTTCTTGTTCACGCGAGTGCATAAATTAACCTAGTTATTACGTGGTGTTTGGTCAAGGTTCAATTCAACTGAGTGATTCCGGCCTCCATTTTGTTTTACACAAACTCATGATGATGTCTGACATAGTTTGCTAGTGACGTGTCTTTTTGTGCATGATGTGGTGATCTACCTGATCTAAATTTAGATCCAAAAATAGGTCAAGACCAGCCGGGTCCGAGTACGAAATTAATTCGTAAAAAAATCGCAGTTCTTGACTCTTTGGGTGCAAGTCAATGAAACTTGGTAGTTCTTCTAACGGATAGCTGCCTGAGGTATGACTAAAAGCCCCAGGGGCTCCGTGCACCTGGATTTGACAAGTTCAGTACCTTTAAATGTTGTTATGCCGGGCGAACGATGTACTCCTGTATTCTGAATTGGATTATTCCTATTCAGCATGTTACTGTGTCAACATTTGTCTGGAATTGGTGCAACCTATTTGGGTTATTCTCAGACAGCTTAGTCTGGAAGCAAACGCCCCGGATGTTTACACCGGCACAGAACTTGTTGCAACATTTTCCAGCTCTAGTTTTCGCCTAATTTGCTAGCTATACCAGTCGCTTTGCGCTTGCACGATCTACAACAGTAATCCTATCAGTTTCAATTTTAAAGAGCTGTAAGTGCATTTGTCTGCGTACATCGATTCGGCGAGGAGAGCGAATTTTCGGTGGCGTCTGACGAGTCGAGCGAAGGACAAAGGAAGACAGAACCGGCGCCCACGCCGTCGTGACCCACTTTCTTGCTTGGGTGTGGTAAGTGTTCCAGGTAGGCAATACTTCTGACTGCCACTTCATCATATTGACTCCAATCTCAGGGATACCACACCTTTCTCAGCAGTCGCCTTTTGGCTTGTGTATTTTGTAACAAACTTATGTCAGCATATTGAAAAGGGGTGATACATTCCGGGAGCTGACGTTTCCGCACACTGACGCTAGAAGTGATAGCGTCAGCAGCCACAAACAACAATTGCAGCAAGGAAGGGGGGAAGTTGGTGCTAGTAAAAGTTCAGGGGAATGTTATGATTTGTCTGGTCACGATAACAAGGATAGGGGATGTACAACTCAGGCATTTTGAAAACATGGCGGTTTAATTTTGCCATATACATTTTTTGTAAATAAAGGGAAGGGAAGTAACTCCCGGATTACAGGGTACTCATCATAAGGTGTCAAAAGTTACCTCCCATGTACTGATTTCAATGGGAACTGAGGAATTCAAGGAAAGAACGTTACAGATATTACAAATAGTTAAGGGGAAGCAACCACAATAAGTTTGAGAAGTGGAATATCAAACTCAGACATTAAAACAGGATTTACATTTTATTTAATTGTTAATTTTAGGGGGACAAAATTTCACTAAAAGTGACTTGGACAAGAAAGTTAAATAATTAGGCGGGGCTAAAGCTTTGGTCATATAGAGCTGTACCTTGCCACTCCAGAAAGGGAAGAAGGAAGAACAACACTGGGTTATAGCCTAACACGGTAGTTCAACTATTTATTGTCTGAGTGTTACAGATGTCTGGGAGAGGACGACCTCAGCGCCGGGGGGGCAGGCAGGCGACCAGCCAGACTGAGGTCGAGGTCGCGTAGCCCAGTGCAGCAGCGAACAGGGCCAAGTGGCCATGGACAGCCTGGACCGAGCCAGGGAGACTGGTGGGATGTGGAGAGAGAGAGGCGCGACAGGAAGCGTCAACATCCTCGGTTGTCTGCAATTCAGCGTCCACGAGCGGAACCGCTCCATGTACACGTGAATTACTTGAGAGACTAAGATTTTTAGAGGAAGCTTTCGAGAGAGGGGCGGGGGGAAACAGGGGGCATAGAATGGACCACCTCTCTATAACAGTGGCACCTGATGTCAGAAGAAAGATTGTGGAGGGGAAATCCGTCGACCTGGCAATTCTCCTTGCCAAATCCTTTATGGACAGGCAAGAGGACAGGCAGACAGTTGCCTACGTCCTGGACGACCAGGGGCGCCTGGTCCCAAAGGAAGAAAAGAGGGGAAAAGGAGAAATGTCCCTTGAGCAGTGGACCAGCGCGTTCCACATATACATGTCAGTATATCTGTCGGCCCACCCTGAATGTTTGCAGGATATGCTGGCTTAAGCGGAACTGATCAGAGATCGGGATTTTCCGGGCAATGGCTGGTTTGCTCTATGACCAGCCGCAATTCCGCACAGTAAAGGAAGCAGACCCAACACGCCCGTGGGGAAACATCGACAACCAGCTGTGGTTGCAGCTGTTCTGCAAGCCAGCAAGTGTGGCCTCATCCGCGGTTTGGTCACCTCCAGCTCAGTCTGCCAGAGGGCCTGGGGGAACAGTGCCATTATTTCAACAGGAAAAGGGGATGCGCTCGCGACAACTGCGCATACAAACACTCCTGTTCAAGCTGTGGTAGCTCCTCGCATGGTGAAGTCAGTTGTCGCAAGAAAGGGGAGGCCACCACCACATCTGCCAGCGGAGGGCAGTCCTTTCGGCCGGGGCCCGGGTCAAGGAACATGTGAGCGTGAGGTGGTCCACACCCTTCCAGCACAGGATCTTCTGGTTACACCCGCAGCAACACCAATAAAAGCAGAAGCACTGTATCGTTGGCTGGCGGAGTACGATAATACCAAAGACGCACACCTTATGCGCTTAGGTTTTACTGAAGGTTTTAGGATTCCTTATACCGGGCCGAGAGTAGCCAGAGAGGCAGTAAATCATGGTTCCGCGCGTAAGCTTCCTCGTGTTGTTATGGACAAGCTGAAAGAAGAAGTCAAGTTAGGGAGGGTTGCAGGTCCATATGACCACAGACCTATGGATAACCTCATTTGATCGCCCGTAGGCCTTGTGGAAAAAAGCACACCAGGGGAGTATCGGTTAATTTTTGACCTGTCGCACCGTACCCGCATGGGGGATCAGTAAACAGTGGCATATCAACGAATACCGCTCAGTAGAGTAGTCACTCCCTTTGACGCAGTGACAAAAATGATGAGGCGGCTCGGTCAAGGGGCTCATTTGTTTAAAATTGATATCACGTCGGCATTTCGTCTGTTGCCGCTCCACCCTGATGATTTCTGTTTACTGGGTATGCAAGTAAATGGGCAGTTTTACATCGATAAGGCGCTCCCCTTTGGTTGTTCTGTCTCCTGCGCCTTGTTTGAGAAGTTCAGTACCTTTCTAGAGTGGTGTGGACATAAGGCTTCAGGTTCAGAAGATTTGATTCATTATTTGGATGACTTCTGTGGGGGGGGGGGGGGGGTGTCATTTGCAGAGGCGCAGCGGGGATTTTAAAAAGTCTTGCGATTATTTGAGGACTTAGGGGTTCCAGTGGCACCTGAAAAGTTGGTTGGGCCAACAACTTGCCTCAAGTATTTAGGGCTAATGGTAGACACCCAGAACATGGAGGTCAGAATCCCTCAAGACAAGTTGAACGAGCTAAAAGATATCATTGGTGAGTTCATGTACAAGCGGAAGAAAGTAAAACTAAGAGAAATGCAATCGCTGATAGGTAAACTTAACTTCGCATGCCGGGCAGTGGTGCCAGGGCGAGCTTTCTGTAGGTGCTTGATCGATGCCACAATGGGGGCACGCAAACCGTTCCATAGAATCCGAATAACAGAAGCCCTGAAGAGTGACCTAGCCGTTTGGGGGAACTTCCTTCAACAGTACAACGGGGTGTCAGTTCTGCTGAGTGAGAATTGGGTTGACAACACATCGGTGCAGTTCTACACGGACGCCGCTGGAGCGGTGGGGTTTGGAGCTTATTTCCATGGCCACTGGGTTTGTGGAGAATGGCCACCATGACTAGCTGAAAATGGGGACATCACATTTAAGGAGTTGTTCCCAATAGTGGTGGCCGTCTTGCTGTGGGGCGAGCAGTTAAAGGACAAAAAAGTGCTGTTTCACCGCGACAACCAGGCAGTGGAACATGTCCTCAATAAGCAGTCCTCACGATCCAAAGTCTCAATGGGGTTGGTGCGCATTTATGTTTTAGCCTGTCTGGATCAAAACATCCTGTTTAAGGCGAAGCATATTCCAGGGCGCAGCAACAACATAGCTGATGCATTGTCTCGTTTGCAGCTGGACAGGTTCAGATTATTGGCGCCAGAAGCAGATCTGAGAGCAACACCAGTACCCAGCTCCATCTGGCAGGTACTTCTGCAGAAATAAAAAGATTGGTCCGCAACTCCATGGCGCTGTCTACCCATACAGTTTATGAACAAGGTGTACACCGGTTCGAGGCAATTAGGGACTATCTTGGGATACCCCAGAGCTGGCCCGCAATAGAAGCACATGTATTGCATTTTGCAGCGTCTCTGTCTTTACAACACTGTGCGCCAGCAGCAGTTAGAACTTACTTAACTTACTTACAAGCTGAACGGCTGGGAGGACCCCACCGACAATTTTGTACTTAAGATATTGTTGCAGGGGCTGGCCAAGGAGGGCCAACGACAGGATAACAGGCTGCCCATCACTTTTGATAGGCTAAAGCAGTTGATCAACATCTTGCCCAGCATATGTACGAATCAGTTCCAGGTAAACTTGTTTGCAGCAGCCTTCACTCTGGCATTCTTCGCGTTCCTGAGAGTCAGCGAGATCGTCGGCCAAGGGGATTCAGGTTGTCAGACGTTAAGCTGGCACCACAGCTCAGCTGTCTGTTAGAATATTAGGCTCAAAAACAGATCAGAAAGGGGTGGGTTCAGTGATAAATTTGAGGACAGTAGGTAGTCATATCGCCAGGTGTGCCCGGTAAGGTGCATGCGAGCTTACTGAAGTGCGAGGCCAGCCGGAGCAGGTCTTCTGTTTAAGCATTTTAGTGGGGCGCCATTAAGTTGATTAACAAGGTACCAATTTCAGGCAGTTTTGAAGAAGTGTGCGGCCAGCCTAGGCTGGCAAGTAAGCCAATTTTCTTCTCATTCGTTTCGTATTGGAGCTGCTATTACAGCTGTCATAAATGGTATGCCAATGGAGGATGTAAAAACATTGGGAAGATGGAAATCACAATCACAAGCCGTACGGGTATACGTAAGGGAATAACTTAGGGGACACAGTGGCATATATATACAGTATGGGGAGTTGTCGCAGGTTTTGTAAATTGGCCAAGTTGTTAGAAGCAGTTTGCAACGACAACAAGCTTTCACCTGAAAGGGGGGGGGGGGGTTGGTTAGGCGTTTAATAGAATAACTTTTACTAATAACAACAACAACTACAACAACAAGAACAACGTTCACTTTGGTTTAACCAGCACAACTGATTCTTCTCTGATAATATGCAGATCCCCTCAATGGACATATTGGCTGTAACAGCAGACAAAAATGAGAGGCAAAACAGGTGTTCCCATCACAAACAAAATGAATGCAGTGGCTAAAAGTATACTGAACCAACACAATGTCAAGTTGTATATTCGGTCACAGTATATGTGTCAGAACACAACTTAAGCCCAAAATGTATAAACAACCTACAATCAGCGTCCTTCATCTTCTTTGTAATGCTGGCATTTGCCTGTATTTTAGAGCATGTGTCGTTAAGAAAGCAATGCCTTTCAATCGATTTGTGTTTAGCAAATATCGTTTCACCCTTGTGTCGTCTTCTTTTTCTAACCGAGAGCCCGAAGCACAGGAATCGCCTTTGGAGACAAAGCCGCTCAAACGGGATTGAGATTTTAGAGCCACATTAATAACAGCAGCCAGACCCCATCACAATCAGCTACTCCACATCTCACGGGTATGCTGTTTACCAACGTACCAAAAACGTCAAGCTACCAAAACTAGCTCACGCTTAGGGAGACAACTCCGTCAATGCAGCGCAGCTGCCTGTGATAGGGGGGACTACTGCGTCACCCTGTCCCATTATCCTTAAAGTCTTGAAATATGTGGTGCTGCGAAAAGGGATAAAATAACCAAAATGCAATTTCAAATACAGCTGCCACCCACATTGTCACAAACAATACACACATACCAGCATCACAAGCAGGCCCCAGCCATCCAGGTCTGCACGTGCAGTTTCCTGACACCTTGTCACAGACACTCTCACATCCTGCACTGCAAGTCTGTGTACACATGTGTCCATAGGTCCCAGTTTCACATTCTGTAGAAAGAAAGTCATAAGGTTATGATCTACCTTTTTTTCAAAAACATGTTGATGATGCACTGTTGTTGCTTGAGAAATACTGACGCTTTCTGTTTGTGGACTCCAAGACTAAGCCTGGCTTTTTAATTCATCTGATAATACAAACTACAGTCGAACCCACCTAAAACGAACACGCTAGTTACGAATGTTGACTTATAACGTACCGTAAAATCCCTAGCATAAGCCCACCCCCCCCCCCCCCCCTGTGCACAGATTTAGGGCAAAATTGGGGGGTGGGCGTTTGCTAGGGATAGACCCCTTTGCACAAAGTAAGTTTTGTGCTCAACCGTGTAATTGAGTGAATACAAACCCCGAAAGCATGTAAGTTAGGTCGTGTGAGTAGAAGTAGAGGAAAAAGGAGAAAAAAGGGACTTTGAGGCAAAGAAGGCCAACGAGGACAATCATGAGAGAGAGAGAGAGAGAGAGAGAGAGAGAGAGAGAGAGAGAGAGAGAGAGAGACAGACAGACAGAGAGACAGAGAGTGAGAGGGGAGATAGAGGAGAGAGAGACCGACAGACAGACAGACAGACAGACAGACAGAGAAAGACACAGTGTAAGACTGTCGCTTCGGCATTTTGCAAAAATGGCACAGAGAGATTCAAGAACAAACTTCAGGCCACCAGGAAGCTCGTCAAAGTACCGGTACGTAACTGACAGACAAAAGACGTCAGTGGAAAAGCATGACGTAATTTTAATTCACTTTGTCGGGGATGGGTGGGACTGGGAGTGAGGAGAGGGGACAAAGAATAAGAAAAAAAGGAAAGAAACACGAAAAGGTAAAAAAGGGGGAAAAGATGACTTTTAGAACAGTCTGCACAAATCCTAGTGAAAGTGAACCTATATTCTCTTTGAAAAAACCAGGGTGGGCGTTTGCTAGGTAGTTACCCCTGTGCACAACTTTTGGCCCAAAGTGGGGGGTGGGCGTTTGCTAGATGGTGGGCTTATGCTAGGGATTTTACGGTATTAGTTTTAAGTTCCCAACTGAATACCTCGTTCTTCATGCTTAAAAAAAATGCTTGAAACGAATTTTTTGTAATGAATTTATGCTTATAACGAGCATTTTTAGGATTCCTAAGCATGCATAATGTCTGTAATTTACTCACGCTTATGAAGAAATCTTTAAACTCTTCCCGAGATCGACATATCATGGGAATTTGAGAAGTTTGAATGTGTCAAAGTTGCCGGAATGCAAGTGTTCCGCCATGTTTATTTGGTGTCCAAGGGAGGTCACTTCCCTTACTTCCATAAATATACTTGTGTATGTTGACCTCATGTGTTGTTTGTTCACTTATTTGAATCAAATAAACTCTTCTCATATTTGTTGGGGTTTGTATTGTTTTTCTTGTTTGTCTTGTTTGCTAAACTCCAGCTGGAACTTCGTCATGATCATGAGCGAAACATCGCACATGGACCGGATGTGATCATATTACAAAGAGTATCTTCCCTTGCGTTTAGAATCAAAGTGATTGATAGCTCAGATACTGAACATGAATGACTGATATAATGATCAGCTTTGATCGCGACTACAGTCAGACAGATCGCCTACAACGATGGCAGAGAACAAGAAGAAACGAGCGATCTCTCTTGATACGAATTTCGGTTAAGACGAACTTATTTCCCGATCCCCAGTGATTCATCTTAAGCGAGTTCGACTGTACACTGTTTATGCCCGACAGATAATACCTCCACCATCAGGTAATGGCAGACAACAGCAACTTTAGGTTTACAACAATAAATATACAAGCAAGTCTACATGAACATAAACATGTGAGCTGTTTACGTCATGTTTTCTTTGAAGCCCCTCTCTGCCTCACAGGAGGTTTACAGAATGAGTCAAGCATTTCACGAAAAGTCATAGAAATCAGATGAAACACATTTTGTAGAGCCTTCATCACCATGTTATGACGAATACAGGTCTTTTGTGTTGCTAATTAGCACATGTAAACCATTCGCGCGCTTCAATTGTTTATTCTAGGCTACCGCAGTCGTTAGCGTATTGTGTGCAACTGCCATCTGTCAAGTCTGCTCTAGTCGTATTTCATACATTTTGCTTCGACAAAACTGCAGCAATTTTCTAAATCTTTAAAAGGAATCTGGTGTAATTGTATACATTTGGTTACGAACAACAAAACAGATGTACAGGGGAACACCACCACGTGGAGCTTTACCAGTTAGAGTAGGTAATGTCACAAAGGTTCGCAAACGCATTCCAGGTAGTAACAGCAGCCAGACCCCATCACAATCAGGTACTCCACATCTCACGGGTATGCTGTTTACCAACGTACCAAAAACGTCAAGCTACCAAAACTAGCTCACGCTTAGGGAGACAACTCCGTCAATGCAGCGCAGCTGCCTGTGATAGGGGGGACTACTGCGTCACCCTGTCTCATTATCCTTAAAGTCTTGAAATATGTGGTGCTGCGAAAAGGGATAAAATAACCAAAACGGAATTTCAAATACAGCTGCAACCCACATTGTCACAAACAATACACACATACCAGCATCACAAGCAGGCCCCAGCCATCCAGGTTTGCACGTGCAGTGTCCTGAGACTTTGTCACAGACATCCTCACATCCTGCACTGCAAGTCTGTGTACAGTTGTGTCCATAGGTCCCAGCTTCACATTCTGTACAAAGAAAGTCATAAGGTTATGTCTCGACATGTATTTCTCTCTCTCTCGACTGTATACAGAGATAAGAACAGCCTCGCTTTCACCTAGATCACACCGTATAACTGGTTGGTACGAAGAAACTACCCACGTTCCGTCCGGTTCAATCCATTTCAGCTCTCACGCGGCGGCAAAGCGAGGTGAGTTGCTCCACAAATTGCATCATAACTTTCACAAAAAGACATTTTATCGTATTATTGTTGTTTGCACTTTAGCATAAGAAGTATATGCGTACCATATTCCAGAATTATTTTATTATTTAAATGCACTTGTAAAAGGGGAGCAGAGAATATTGACACATTTCAAGCGTTCTGCGCCAAAATGTTGACTTTTCATTGTTATTATGAAATATTTAATGCAAGTAAAAGATTATAGTCAACGGGAAAGTCAAGATTAATCAATTCTTGAAACATGAGTGTACTTTTTGGTCTTTGAAAAGTTGCAATTCGATTACGGGCTCGTGGAATAAACTGCCATCTCGATTGACCAAAAGCCATGTTTGGATCACAGATCCAATTAACGTATAATGATCTCCCTTTTTTATATTTAGTCAAGTTTTGACTAAATATTTTAACATCGAGGGGGAATCGAAACGAGGGTCGTGGTGTATGTGCGTGTGTGTGTGTGTGTGTCTGTGTGTGTGTGTGTGTGTGTGTGTGTGTGTGTGTGTAGAGCGATTCAGACTAAACTACTGGACCGATCTTTATGAAATTTGACATGAGAGTTCCTGGGAATGAAATCCCCGAACGTTTTTTTCATTTTTTTGATAAATGTCTTTGATGACGTCATATCCGGCTTTTCGTGAAAGTTGAGGCGGCACTGTCACGCCCTCATTTTTCAACCAAATTGGTTGAAATTTTGGTCAAGTAATCTTCGACAAAGCCCGGACTTCGGTATTGCATTTCAGCTTGGTGGCTTAAAAATTAATTAATGACTTTGGTCATTACAAATCTGAAAATTGTAAAAAAAAATAAAAATTTATAAAACGATCCAAATTTACGTTTATCTTATTTTCCATCATTTGCTGATTCCAAAAACATATAAATATGTTATATTCGGATTAAAAAAAAGCTCTGAAAATTAAATATATAAAAATTATTATCAAAATTTTTTTTTCGAAATCAATTTAAAAACACTTTCATCTTATTCCTTGTCGGTTCCTGATTCCAAAAACATATACATATGATATGTTTGGATTAAAAACACGCTCAGAAAGTTAAAACGAAGAGAGGTACAGAAAAGCGTGCTATCCTTCTCAGCGCAAGTACTACCCCGCTCTTCTTGTCAATTTCACTGCCTTTGCCGTGCGCGGTGGACTGACGATGCTACGGTCTTGCTGCGTTGCATTGCGTTCAGTTTCATTCTGTGAGTTCGACAGCTACTTGACTAAATATTGTATTTTCGCCTTACGCGACTTGTTCAATAACATTTTGGTGGTGCACTGTTCTTGTTTGAGAAGCACTGACGCTACCGTTTGTGGACTCCAAGACTAAAAGTGGCTTTGTAATTTCGCTCAAATTATACAAACTACACGTTTTATAACCCCCACCATTAAGTATCAGCAGACAGTAGTAACTTTAGGCCTTACCGCAAAAACGTTACAAGCATTTGTACAGGAACAAGAACATGTGAGCTGTTTAAGATATGTTTTCTTTAAAAAACGAGTACACTTTGTCCACAACAAAGACCTTGTCCATGCACATATAATCTCCTATATTAAGTAATGTGTTTGTTCATCACTCACCTGTATCGCACAGTAGAGGCTGACGGCCAGGGGGACAGCTGGAGCAGTGTCCTGTCACCTTGTCACACACATCACCGTTACTGCAGTTACCACACCTCCTGTCACATCCACTGCCCCAGTAATAGTCACTGCAAACTTTAGAACCAGTAATTCTTTTTATAACATTTGTCCAGGTTACTGTCACTGTGACCACTACAGGGATATGATTGTTTGGCTATGTTTTCATGCTTAAATTCTACTGAAAACAAGTAACTTACGTCTGCGTAAATTTCTTCAGGTTTATCTGTTCGAACAAGCTATCGTGTTGGCTGGTTATTCCATATTTCCGACATTGGGGGTCATGTGAAACTCCGTCGAATAATATACTCTCATGATAGACCATATAAACCTCCAACATTATAATTCAAACAATAACATACGATTGAAATCAATCATACAAATCATGTGAAAGGCGTATAATAAATTTACGAAAATCAAAATGGTAAGTGATTGGAACGTTTAATTAACTACAAATCAAAACATTACAATCACAGATATTATAATGTGAGGTCAGCGGAAGTCAGTCAGCGGAAGTCTTACGTCGTCACCTATGTAAACATTGAATTTTTGACGCCTCTTAAAGACAACTTACAGATCGTAAAATAGTATATAATGTACCTCATTGGAGAGATTAGTTCTTCTATTTTCCGTTGATATGCCACATTACTCACTTAGATGACGAATCCGTGCCATTATTCTCTTCTGAAAAATTCTACCTAGCGGAAAATGGCTACTTTCGGTTGGTTTTTTCTTGGCGACCTCGATTTGGGTGACGTTGTAAATCGCCAGGATCATGTGGTTTAATGAACATAATGAATGCATCATGTTACAAGATTTCAGAAAATGGCTGAAGCTGACAGTAAGACTTGGTTAGATTTAAAAAAAAAAATTTTTTTTAATTTCTGCGATCTTCTCAAACTCAAGGGTCACTTTGGCGGTCAATATCGCTGGTTAGGTGAATTTGGCCATTTTTGAGCGGGTGTCAATCGATAGTTAAGCCATTTATCTCTTATTTTAACCAAAAACTTGGACAATATTTACTGTCTCCTCGTGTCTCCATGGGTATTTTTGACACAGGGGTGTTCGTGATCTGGCGCCATTGTTGAAAATCATAGAGTAGTCGCCCCTGATCACGTCTTCGTTACCGCCCCTCGTTACTTTCGATTTCTCTTGTAAGAAAAGTTAACTTAATTTTATCAACTATTATTGACAAATTTGGTGTTAAAATGTAAACATGTTCTTGCTTGTTCATGAGTGATTGTGCAATTTCTCACCTGCCGGCTGAGGGAGTGTTAGTGAGGATAATTGGCATGATAATTTTAGCTACTTGGCCAGTTGGGGAAATAGCATGTTGTTGTTTTTCAATATTTATTTTTAGTTTTAAATTTGTAAAGAGCTTATATTCAGTGATCGCGCTAGATATCTTTCAAACCGGAATGCCATCATGAGCTGACCACAATGCTCTCACGAAAATCAGTCAACCTGCCAATGCAACCAGTCTGTAACGTGTTGGTCTGGGTTCGTTTACGTAACATGCCAGATGGATGCAGATAATAGTCATTCATACAGAAGGACAGCCGACATCGTGTGTAGCAGGAAAAGGAAGGTACTTTATTTCTACGCATGTCTGCATACATAATTAACCAAGGGGAATTATTCGTCAGCATACTACCTGATAGTATAGCAGCAGTTATCTCCTCAACATCTCCCCCTTTTACAAAAGGAATTAAAGAAACCATCTTTAACTTTATGAATACCAGAACATGCAACTTCCGACATAAATTCAAAATACCGAAACGGTTAACATAATGTTCTGATTCTTTTAACTTCTGTCTGTTCGCGATAATGTTCCGATTCCACTGTTACAGATTACCGTCCGTCAAATGAACACACTGTTGCTTTTCTTTACTGGATAGCGTTCATAAACTTTAACAAAAGAAAACGAATCTGAAATATTTCTCGGTACGTTCCGATACCTCCGGAACACTGGAAATCTGGTGTACACAGAAATTACTGTTCTTCAAATCTCGCTGGCTTCTTTACAGTTCGGCCACTCCGAGTTACGTAGTCTCCGGGTGTCGGAGTACTGTCCTCGGTATCCACACTGCTATCTGGTGGAGGATCAGGGTCAACACCTGGAACGGTGTCTGGTACCGCTTCCGGTACTGGATCGGCTTCTCTGCTGGCTGGAGCTGGAGCCACCGGACGAAGATGTTTCCGGTTGCGTCTTCGGTCCCCAGTAGGTGTACGGACGATGTAGGATCTTGGTGCGCACTGCTCTCGCACCTCAGCTGGAAGTTTCCACCCCTTCTCACCGTCACACTTGACGAAGACTTGGTCGCCTGGCTGTAGAGGTGAAAGCGACTGTACCCCGTGGTGCCTGTCGAATGTCTGCTTCTGCCTGCTTTTTGCTGCTTCATCACGCTGTTGTAGTTCGTCTCGGTTGATGTTCTTCGGTTTCAAGTTCTCAGGAAGACATGGTAGGGTGTTTCGAAGTCGCCTTCCGAACGCTAGTTCTGCTGGACTTGCTCCAAGGGCAGGTATCGGTGTTGAACGATTGTCACAACCCGAGTTTTTAGAGATGCAGACGAAGCTAAAATAGAATGTTGTACATGGACGAAATGATGTAATTGTTATATTTTGGAGTGTATATAATAATTGTGCTATTTGCAACACAAAGTATTGGAGTCCAAACACTATTGTGGAATGTATGCGGGTTGGTTTGAGGTGCGTTATGCCTGTAACATCGCATATGTTGCAAGGTTGTGTCCGAATCGTGGAACGGGCTATAGTCACCCGGTAACGCGCGGTGAACAAACCAGGTCAAGCTGCAGAAAACAAAAGTTTGCTAATATGTGTTGGGCACAGTAGTGCAGTCTAAATAATGTACATTTCATCTGGTAAGGTAATATAATGTAATGCATAAATTATATTATCGTGTATCTATAGGCTATTTAGCAAGTAAAGGAATTAATATAGTTCTAGGTCAGCGGTGTACGAATACACGTTGGCACCCCGTCAACGAAATAGGCCCGGTTTTGAGTTAGTACTACCCGTGAGAGACAACGGTACGGTCGCAGACGTATTGGCGGGCGCGAGTACTCGCATCAACCGGCGGTTGTAAGTTGAGCTTGTGTTATTGACTTGGCGGGTGAACTATTGTTTTCGTATTGCTGTGGCTGGGTAGATGTCGTTGTCTAATGTTTGTTTTGTTTGTGTTTACGTTTGGTATAGTTGTAATATTGTGGGACACGGTGAATGTGAGACATGTTATATCCGTGGGAATGTGCACGGGAAAGATAAGGATGACATCGACCGGTCCATTACAACATATTCGTATAGAGTGCCTCGGGATATATATATTAACGCATGATGTCTGGAAGTGATATATAGTGAACGTACAGTGGAATAATATGTGTGTAATTATTTGCATATAATTATTAAATATCGTTCACATGGAAAAATCACATATTATCCAAGATGGCGGCCGACATCCCGACAACTTTAGTATACTTATAGTATTGATCATGTTGTGTTATATCTTCATATTATAGTGTGTAATAATATGCGGGGATGTATCATACCTGTGCAGGGATATGGGTGTTGCGACATGCAATCGTGGTCATGTAATGTAATGTAAAGTTGGATACCACAATCTAACATTTAGTGTACGTTGTCCAGTTATTTGTAACATATCACATGGCGTATATGGTCATGATAAAGACAATAAGTTTATAGGTTGAAGCGAACTATAAATATTATTGTAAAGCCCCGTTTTATAGCTAATGCATTAAATAATTATCCTTTTCCATATATGGTTGCCTGGTGTAATATTCGATCTTGATGTCCATCGGTATTATGCGCTAAAAGGTTGCATTACCGATGAGCACTAACACAACCATCGATACACGCCAGGTAGCTAGGGATGGTGTTGTTCAGTATTAACTTGCTGTTTTATTATATGCAGTTGGCCGGAGAGAACGGAGGAGGGACGTATGATTACGTGAAGGCGTTCAGACTGGACAGTGGGAACGCTATCGGAAGGTGACTGCGGTTCACAGTGACGCATGAAGTGCGACATGGGTCACTCCGACAAGAAGGTTCCACACAGAGTGTACGCGGGACCACCAGAAGACGGCAAGAGGAAGGGGTTTGGTCAGCTCTACATGCCTAGGAATCTGGGGAACAGCTCTGAAGGATGGAGCTGGGTACGACGAGCTTAGGCAGTCGGGGACCTTTCTAGTGGGTCAGAATCAGAAAGCTGCGGCATTCTGAGGAGGGAAGGACAAAGGCGCCTGTATAGGGCAGTGTGTATCCCTGAAAAGCTAAGTACCCTGTCGCTGTTAAAGTATGTGTCTGTGTTCGTGTGATTGGGTGATGCAACATTATTGAGCGCCGGATACGAACAGACTATAGAACCAGGGGGGGTGTTTAGGAGGGAAGGACAAAGGCGCCTGTATAGGGCAGTGTGTATCCCTGAAAAGCTAAGTACCCTGTCGCTGTTAAAGTATGTGTCTGTGTTCGTGTGAGTGGGTGGTGCAACATTATTGAGCGCCGGATACTAACAGGCTATAGAACCAGGGGGGGTGCTTAGGACTGGATTCCAGGATAATTTCATGTGAATTCATGTGTTGTCAATGTTTGTAGTATTTGTATGGTGTACGCGTTAAATGTGTGGATGTTATGTGCATAAATTTGTGTTTATTATATAAAGCTTATAAGTTACATGTGGTTCCTTTAGTTTTTATACATAGTGACGTCTATCTCCACTTGTAATCTTTCTTGGGTGTGTGGTGAATGAATGAGTTGGGTGTTTGCGTGTGCTCCCAAGATTGCTCAATCTTGAGGGGATAAGCCGTCACGTGTCAACGATACACCAACAGCCCCAAGAAAATGTCTTCCTGGCAGAGAATCCTTTTCGCGATTTTCACCGCGCTTTCCGCCTCGCCGTTTGCCTGAGGGTAGTGAGGGCTAGACGTTACGTGCTTGAAACACCAATCTCTCGAAAATGCTTGAAACTCGGCCGACGTAAATTGTGTACCATTGTCTGATACAAGAGTGTCTGGAATCCCATGACGAGCGAAAATGTTCTTGAGATTCAGAATCACTGTTCTGGACGTTGTATCTGGTAGGTAAGTTACATCCAGGTATCTGGAATAATAGTCCATCACGACTAGGTAGTTCTGTCCATTCAGTTCCATCAAGTCAGTTCCCACTTTCTGGAATGGTCTCTCTGGCAGAGCTGATGGAATCAATGGTTCTGAACGCTGAGTGGGTAGGCGCTCGGTGCAGAAGTTGCACTTGGCTACCCGATCCTGGATGTCCTTGCTAATGCGAGGCCACCACACACATTGGTTGGCTCGCTCCCTACACTTGTTCACACCTTGATGCCCATCATGGATGTGTTCCAGTATATCTTTCCTCATGCTGAAAAGAATCACGATTCTGTCGCCCTTGATGAGTAGGCCGTTGTTTACAGTAAGTTCTCCTCTCACTGCAAACAAATCTCTGGCTGCTAGCTTCACATCTTCTTTGTACCGCGGCCACCCAGTCTCGGTGTACTCGAGCGCTGTTTTCAGGTTGACGTCTTTGAGAGTGTCTGCCCGAATCTGCTCAAGCCTGCGGTCTGACATTGGCCACGAGGATGCGACTGTGTCGACGTAAGCTTCTACGTCGTTCTGTAGTTCTTCTTGTCGAAGAGAAGTTTTGCCTCCCGTCAAGGGACTACGTGAAAGTGTGTCCGCCACGAACATCTCTTTTCCGGGGTTGTATCTGGCTTCGGGTTTGAATCGCATCAAACGCATGAGCATGCGTTGGCAACGCAGTGGCGTATCCGTTAAGTCCTTTGTGTTTATCAAGGGTATGAGGGGTTTGTGATCTGTGCACAATACAAACGTTTCGAGGCCAACCAGGTATCTCTCGAATTTCTCACACGCCCACACTGTCGCGAGACACTCTTTCTCTATCTGAGCGTAGCGTTCTTCAGCTTCTGTGAGAGTTCTGGAACAGAAAGCCACAGGACGAAGTCCCTCTTCGTGTTCCTGCAACAACACTGCGCCCAGTCCGTAACTGCTTGCGTCAGCGCTCACCGTCGTTGGTTTAGCTGGATCAAAGAACGCCAAGGTAGGTGCTGTAGTCAGTAAGCGCTTCACTTTGGCGAACGCTTCTGCCTGTTCTGGTCCCCACGACCACACACTTTCTTTCGTCAGTAGCTGATTCAATGGTCTCAGGACTGAAGACAGGTTTGGGAGATAGCGACCAAGATAGTTCACCATACCCAGGTACCGCTTGAGTTCAGTCACGTTCGTTGGTTCCACCATGTTGCTGATAGCCTCAACTTTCGACGTGTCAGGTCGAATGCCGTCTTTACTGATGATGTGTCCAAGGAAGTTTATCTCAGACTTGTTGTACTCACACTTTTCGTCGTTCAGCCGTAGACCCACTTCTTGCAGTCTGGCATGTACTTGATGAAGAAGACGAGCATGTTCTTCTTTGTCTCGTGAGTGGCAAAGGATGTCGTCGTAGTAGCATACAACGCCTGGAATGTTCACCAGAATCTCTGTCATAATTCTCTGGAAGATTTCTGGTGCTGAGCTGATCCCAAAGGGTAGGTGCGTGAAGAAATAACGCCCGAAAGGAGTTATGAAAGTAGTGAGTTTGGCAGTTTCTCTGTCCAAGGGTATCTGCCAAAATCCCGATGCAGCGTCGAGCTTCGAGAACACTGATGATCCACGTAGCTGGTGTATGACGTCGTCTACTGTCGGCATCATGTAGCGTTCACGCTCGACAGCCTGGTTCAACTTCTTCAGATCAACACAGATTCTAATCTTGCCGTTCGGTTTCACCACCGGTACGATAGGCGCTACCCATTCTGTAGGCTCTGTGATCTCCTCGATGACGTTTCCTTCTTTCATTCTCTTCAATTCCTCCTTCACTTTGTCCATGAGAGGAATAGGAATGCGTCGTGCCACCGGAACGGAGTAAGGAACTGCTCCTTCTCTCAGCTTTATCTTGACTGGTGTACATTTCACTTCACCGAAGTTCACACTGTTCAGTCTTTTCACTAAACCCATGGAGTTTGCCGTCTTTCTGCTCAGAAGGTTGTCTGTTTCATTGTCGATGACGTACACTTTGACAGGCAGGTCTGTCACTGTCGACTGGAAACTTCCCATGACGTTCAGTTTACCACCTGGACTTATCAGTCTTACAGTCTCACATGGCTGTAGTTTCGGCTTTCCCAAAAAGCTCCAGGTTCGCTTGCTCACGATGTTCACATCTGCACCGGTGTCTATTTTGAAGTTCACCTTTCTGTGTGTCACGTTTCAGTATATCACTTAAGGTGATTATGAACCGGTTAATTACTACTAATTAACTAACCACACCACGATCCACTCTCGCAGTCATACAATTAAATAGAGTCAACAAAAGTATAAGTTTCAGACGCCTGTTTATGTATAAACTCGCCACCTCCCTCGAGCCTTCACTCAAAATATGTTCCTTTTACGTTCTCAACACGTAAAAAACCCGTGATCACTGACAAAATGCCAGTAGTATATAGAAAATTATAGTAACACGCTGATCCCGTGTAAATACAGTCAAATGAGAATGTTCTGTTCAAAAGCTCTAGTTCATGCAGGGGTCACCACCCCACGTTGTCACTACTCCAATGAAATCATAGATACGAAAAGACAACGGTGGTCAACGGGGTGCGTACGACATGGTGCACTTAGCTTTATCTCTGCTGCTGCCGCTTAGCCGGTATGCTGGTTAGTCGGTTCGCTGGTTAGCCGGTCCGCTGGTTAGCCGGTCCGCTGGTTAGCCGGTTCGCTGGTTAGCCGGTCCGCTGGTTAGCCGGTCTCCTGGTTAGCCGGTCTCCTGGTTAGCGTAGCTTCAACAGGTCCCGCCAAAGTCAGCCGTGCAGATGTTACAGGAACGTAACGAAACGAAACGAAACGAAGGCTGCAAACAGAAAGCATCGGTGCACTAAACATGTCAGCTACCCCTCACCCACCACCTTTAAACATGTCATCTTTAAATATCTCATCGAGCACGTGGGCCTGCACAAAACGGACTTTTTACAACAACAAAACAGTCATTTTCCGTCCTTCTCTCCCTATCTGCAAAAACCATATACAGATTAGTATTTTAGCGTCACAGAGAGTAAATTATGCGCTAACCTGGAAAGAACAACAGAGAGTATTTCATTCCACAACACAGACTCATCAACAGCGTTAAATAATGATTTATTACCTCAAAAGCCTATGATTGTACTCTCAATGGAAGCAAAGTCCGCCTCCTCCCTGGAACAGCCTCTGTTCGTCAACAGTGACCAAAAACCTCCAGAACCCCTTGTCGAATCCTTATGCAAAAGCCATCGCCGACGAAGGAAAGTTGACGACTTGTCCTCAGCAAAGTACTGGCAGTGAGACAGGAAAAACTAGTGGAAGCTCCCCTAGAGTGCCGAATACAATATTCGGTGAAAAACCATCATACTCTAGAAACTGTGTATTAGATCCTTCCCCTTCTGCCGCTGGGTGTCAAGTGCGCCGCCCTTGTGTCTCAGTCAGACAACCTAGCCAATAACACGTGACTGACCTTGTCACAAAACCAGTCCAGCTATACACAATTCTGCCTCCCAAGCAGAAAAAAGACACGAGAAACTCAATCCGTGAAAATCCCGTGCGCGCTGTCAGCGAAAAACCGTCAGCCCTATGACAGCAAAAAAAAACCCCACTGTGAAACTCGTGCGCTACAAAACATCCGTGCTCGTTGAGCACTGTCAGCAAACTCTGCTGTAGCCCAATATCACGTACAGGCGCTTTCTATCATAATCGACCAAGAACAGGCACTCCACTGAGTGACACTTTCTTGGTCTCTGTCACCCGATCGTGACACACCTCCCCTCTTCAAGACGAAACCTCGGTTTCGCTCACAGTCATGTTCTCCTCTACAGCCCGAGAGAGAAAGTCAGCTCCAACATTGTTGGCGCCCGGAATGACGCGTACCGTGAATTGGTACGGTTGGAGAATCAACGCCCAGCGCATAAGTCTGGCGTTTGCCAACCTTGCAACCTGAAGATATTGCAGAGGTTGATGGTCCGTCTCCAGACAGAAAGGTCGTCCGTACAGGTACGCTTCGAACTTCTGGATGCCCCAGACAATGGCGAGACACTCGCGTTCAACCGTTGCATACGCTGCCTCGGCCGAGGTCAGCTTACGGCTGGCGAAGCAAACAGGGTGCAAAAACCCCTCTGTCTCCTGAAGCAACACTGCCCCAAGTCCCTTCCCTGAAGCGTCTGTCCTCAGCACGAAGTCCTTGTTCAGGTCTGGTAGTCGGAGAATAGGCTGACTGGTGAGTCGCCTCTTCAGGGTGTTGAATGCGGAGCTGTATTCCTCAGTCCACACTACAACGGTCGGTTGTAGTTTCTTGGTAAGGTTGGTCAGTGGTAGAGCGATTTCGGCAAAGTGCGGGATGAAGCGTCTGTAGAAGCTGGCTAGGCCCAGGAAAGACCTGACTTCTTTCTTCGTGCGCGGTGGCTCCGCCTCCCGAATCTTCTGGATCTTGTCGTCCTCTGGAACGAGCAATCCCTCGCCGACAACATGACCCAGGAAAGACAATTCCCGAAATCCCAAGTAGCACTTGGACGGTTTAGCTCCCAGATTTCCGTCCTTCAACCTTCCGAACACGTCGCGCAGGGCGTCGAGATGTTCAGTCCATGTCTCTGTTGCGATCAGCACATCGTCGATGAAACTGCTGATGTCCTCGCGCTTCAATGGTTCCAAAAGTTTCCTCATCATGCGAGTGAAGACGGCACCTGCATTCTGTAGACCAAAAGGCATGACTGTCCACTGGAACTGGCCGAATGGAGTGGTAAATGCAGTCTTTGGGCGATCTTCCTCGGCAACTGGAATTTGCCAGTATCCCTTGGTGAGGTCTAATTTTGAAAAATACTTGGCCTTGGCCAAGTGACTGAAGAGGTAGTCCACATCAGGCATGGGTTCCGCGTCAAACGCCGTAATCTTGTTCAGCTTCCGGTAGTCGACACAGAACCTGACGCGTCCATCCTTTTTCTTCACAAGCACAATCGGTGAACTGTAGGGAGAGTTCGCTGGCTCGATGACGCCCAACTTCGTCATGTCGGCGATTTCCTTCCTGACCACCTCCTTCTGGGCATGAGGCATGGGATACTGCTTCGTCCTCACTGGCTGTTTCTCCAGCAAGTCGAAGGTAAACTCCTCTAGATGCGTCTGAAGTGGTATGTCTGTAAGGACCCGTGCTGCATCCTTCAGGATCTCTTGCAAGTCCGCCTGCTGGTCGTCCCCAAGATCAGGTGAGATGTGCACGTCCGTGTGATCCTCACTAGCCTCCAGCGGACAAACTGGTACACGTCCTCCTCCCTGTTCTTCCGTTGTCTCGTCCATCACGACAGCAACTGCTTCTGTCACTTTGTCCTTTTCCCCGTAGGCAGTCCTCTCTATGTAGGCGCGCAGCAGGTTGGCGTGGTACAGGCGTGCTTTCCCGTTCATGACGATCCTGTAGTCGTTCTGGCCCACTTTCGCTGTCACCTCAAAAGGTCCTTGCCACTGCAGTTGTAGCTTGTTGTGTTTGACAGGTAAAAGTAGCAACACCCGTTCTCCGATCTTGAAGCTGCGCGGCCGTGCCTTGCGGTCGAATCCTCGCGCGTAACGCTGTGCTGCTCTTCCCAGGTTCTCTTGAGCCAGTTTGCAGGTCTCTTCAATCCTGTTCCTGAGTTCTACGATGTAGGTCGCTGTCGTCTGCACCTCCTCGTCAGCTTCTTCGTCCGTCCAAGCCTGACGCAGGATAGCCATGGGACCGCGTACCTGTCTGCCGTACAACAACTCAAATGGGGAAAAGCCCAAGCTCTCCTGAGGAACCTCGCGGTATGCAAAAAGCAATGCTGGGATGTACCTGTCCCACGTGCGTGGTTTCTCCTGAGCTAGTTTCCTCAGCATGGTCTTCAAGGTGCCATTGAACCTCTCCACCAGTCCGTTGCACTGAGCATGGTAAGGAGTGGTGAAGTGCTGCTCCAGTGATAGCAGTCGTGCTGCCTCCGCCATCACTCCTCCCGTGAACTGCGTGCCTCTGTCGGTGAGTACCTCTGATGGAATTCCCAGCCGGGACCACATAGTAACCAGAGCCTCAGCTACTCGCGTGGCTTCAATCGATTTCAGAGGGATCGCCTCTGGGTATCGAGTAGCGTAGTCCACCATGGTCAAAATGTATCTGTTTCCGTCCTCAGACGCAGGCAAGATGGGCCCGATGATGTCCACTGCCACCCGACGAAAGGGTTCGTCGATGAGCGGCATCTTCTCCAAGGGGACCTTCCTCACCCTTCCTTTGGCAAACACCTTCTGGCACTTATCGCAGGACGCACAGAAACGTCGGACATCCGTGCAGATGCCTGGCCAGTAAAAGTGGCGCCAGACACGATCCGTGGTCTTCTTGGTGCCAAGATGACCTCCCAGAATCGAGTCGTGTGCCGTTGCCATGACACCCTCGCGAAACTCGCGAGGCACGACAACCTGTTTGAATGTACCTTCTTGGTTGCTGAACTCCCGGTAGAGCAACTTCTTGTCCCTGAGGAACTTTGACCTCCCATGCTTCCCGCTCAGCTTCACCTTCCCCGACTTCGCGTGCTCCCGAGGAGTCGCTAATGTCGGATCAGATGCCTGAGCCTTCGCGAGAAGCGCGGGGGTCACGTTCCCCAGGGCAGCTCGTGCAGCAGGTAGGGGTTTGAGAGGTTTGTCCTCTCGCTCCGCCTGTGCCCGCGTGAGCACTGAAATGACGTCGGGAGACCGATAAACGGGAACCTCCCTGGTGACGCCGTCCACAAACTGAACCCGGTTTCCAATGAGCAGGTCGCATGGAGGATCGTCCATGACGACGGTCACAATGGTCCCCGTGAACAACGGTGTTACGACCTTGATCACTGCCGTGTTCAAGTCGTAAGCGTGAGATGCCTCGGCCATTCTCACCCTGATGCTGTCTCCTGTGTAGGCCATAGCTGGAACTAGACTCGCCCGAACCACTATCATGTCTTCCCCTGTGTCCCGCAGACCTTCGCCCTTCACTCCGTTAACGTAGACGTTGCAGTGGGGCTGGAAATGTTTCCTGGAGCACGGAACGCAGAGTTGTGGAATGGTGCATGAGCTCGTGACGTCCCTTAACTCCTCGCTGCCAACAAAGTGTACGCCCTTCTGGTCAGCCTGTCTCCTGTGGCAGTCCTTCTTCACGTGGCCCCGCTTGTTGCAGTACTAACACTGGATGTCAGTTCTGGAACTTGATCCTTTGTGTCCCTGATCTTCCTTCCCGTCCTTGGGTCCTGAAGAACCTGAATTTCCCGATTTTCCCGGCCGTGAGCCTGAAGATTTGCCGGAGATCGCCTGGGCGTCCTCGTGTACTCTGATCCAGTCGGCTGCCTCCTGAGTAGTCTTTGGCTGGTGTTCCTGCACGAAGGTCACCACCTCAGGTCGCAGGCTGGACATCAGTTGTTCCATGACTATGAGGTCGGCAAGGTCGTTGACGGTCCAGTTCTTCTCGGCCATCTCCACCCAGCGCCGCAGGTAGAGATTAAGGCGTGCCACAAACTGATGGCTCAGCTCGCCGCTCAGTCCCTTGCTGTTACGCAGACGTCGTCTGTAGGCTTCAGCAGTCAGGTTGAAGCGCTGGAGTAACGCCTTCTTTAGTGCCTGATAGTCTCTCGCCTCGTCGTCATCCAAAGCGTTGTAGAGCTGCAATGCGCGTCCTTTTAAGCAGGTGCTAAGGCGGCTAGCCCACGTGGCCTCTTCCCACTTCTGGTCAGATGCAATGCGCTCAAACCGGCGTAAAAAGTCGTCGAGCTCGTCCTTGTCATCGTCGAACGTCGGCAGTCTCGTACGGTCGGCAACAAATGTCGGCGCGCTAGCCTGAGTAAGCGTACCCTTCTCGGCCTGTAGCCTAGCTAGCTCTAGCTGGTGATCGCGTTCGGCCTGTTTGTCCTGTCTGTCACGTTCTGCCTGTCGTTCCCTTTCCTGTCTGTCACGTTCATCTTTCTCTTTCTTTTCTTGTCTGTCTCGTTCATCTTTCTCTTTCCGTTCTTGTCTGTCACGTTCGTCTTTCCTTTCCTGTCTGTCTCGTTCAGCCTGTCGTTCCCTTTCTTGTCTGTCAAGTTCGTCTTTCTTGTCCTGTCGGTCACGTTCTTCTCTTCTTGTCAGTCGCTCAAATTCTTCCTTCCGTTCTACTTCTAAGCGTTTTAGAACGCTTCGGGCTCTAACGCGTGCGTCTCGCTCAGTCGGTTGCTCGCTCCCAGGAGTCTCGAAAGTTATTCTCCTCGTAGGAGATCCCCCTGTAGCCATGGTTAGTTTAGCAAAGCTTTATCACAAAAGTAAGTCTAACGCAGCTATAGCTAGAACACGCGGTGATGAAAGCGGTGGATACAAAAATCCAGCAACCGGAAAATGCAGAAGAAAAATCCAAACGGTGTAGAACAAATCGCGTAGCCTACTTTATCGGCTGCTTTTTGCGGTGAAACAAAGTGTTTCCCACAGCCGTGGCCTACTTTATCGGCTGCTTTTTGCGGTGAAACAAAGCGTTTCCCACAGCCTTGGTTAGGACAGAAGTCCTCGGACCCTTCCCCCCCAAAATTCCAACAAAGTCAAAATATGGAGAAAAATCCAAGTAAAACAAGACTATAGAAATGTAACCTGTTACAGAATGCGAAACAACAATGTAGAGAAAACTGAGTAAAACGAATAACAAATCCGCTAACCCCGCTCAGCTCTCTGCAACGGAAAACTCTGAACGTACAACAACAAAGATTCACAAACAAAGGAAAGGGAAGTAATCACAGTTAGCGCATACAATAACTCACAAATTACAATTTACATTTCCTGCAAGATGTGAATCGCTTAAGGTGTGGTATATGATCAAAACTATACAAAAAAGGGTAGCACCAAGCAGAAAATAAGTCGAGCACTGACGAGATTATCTGCTCTTAGTTATCCTTAATTGGTGGGTCTTTATCAGTTGGAAATTAACTGAGTAAATCCCGGCTTGGCCCCCATGTGTCACGTTTCAGTATATCACTTAAGGTGATTATGAACCGGTTAATTACTACTAATTAACTAACCACACCACGATCCACTCTCGCAGTCATACAATTAAATAGAGTCAACAAAAGTATAAGTTTCAGACGCCTGTTTATGTATAAACTCGCCACCTCCCTCGAGCCTTCACTCAAAATATGTTCCTTTTACGTTCTCAACACGTAAAAAACCCGTGATCACTGACAAAATGCCAGTAGTATATAGAAAATTATAGTAACACGCTGATCCCGTGTAAATACAGTCAAATGAGAATGTTCTGTTCAAAAGCTCTAGTTCATGCAGGGGTCAACACCCCACGTTGTCACTACTCCAATGAAATCATAGATACGAAAAGACAACGGTGGTCAACGGGGTGCGTACGACATGGTGCACTTAGCTTTATCTCTGCTGCTGCTGCTTAGCCGGTATGCTGGTTAGCCGGTTCGCTGGTTAGCCGGTTCGCTGGTTAGCCGGTCCGCTGGTTAGCCGGTCTCCTGGTTAGCCGGTCTCCTGGTTAGCGTAGCTTCAACAGGTCCCGCCAAAGTCAGCCGTGCAGATGTTACAGGAACGTAACGAAACGAAACGAAACGAAGGCTGCAAACAGAAAGCATCGGTGCACTAAACATGTCAGCTACCCCTCACCCACCACCTTTAAACATGTCATCTTTAAATATCTCATCGAGCACGTGGGCCTGCACAAAACGGACTTTTTACAACAACAAAACAGTCATTTTCCGTCCTTCTCTCCCTATCTGCAAAAACCATATACAGATTAGTATTTTAGCGTCACAGAGAGTAAATTATGCGCTAACCTGGAAAGAACAACAGAGAGTATTTCATTCCACAACACAGACTCACCAACAGCGTTAAATAATGATTTATTACCTCAAAAGCCTATGATTGTACTCTCAATGGAAGCAAAGTCCGCCTCCTCCCTGGAACGGCCTCTGTTCGTCAACAGTGACCAAAAACCTCCAGAACCCCTTGTCGAATCCTTATGCAAAAGCCATCGCCGACGAAGGAAAGTTGACGACTTGTCCTCAGCAAAGTACTGGCAGTGAGACAGGAAAAACTAGTGGAAGCTCCCCTAGAGTGCCGAATACAATATTCGGTGAAAAACCATCATACTCTAGAAACTGTGTATTAGATCCTTCCCCTTCTGCCGCTGGGTGTCAAGTGCGCCGCCCTTGTGTCTCAGTCAGACAACCTAGCCAATAACACGTGACTGACCTTGTCACAAAACCAGTCCAGCTATTCACAATTCTGCCTCCCAAGCAGAAAAAAAGACACGAGAACCTCAATCCGTGAAAATCCCGTGCGCGCTGTCAGCGAAAAACCGTCAGCCCTATGACAGCAAAAAAAAAACCCACTGTGAAACTCGTGCGCTACAAAACATCCGTGCTCGTTGAGCACTGTCAGCAAACTCTGCTGTAGCCCAATATCACGTACAGGCGCTTTCTATCATAATCGACCAAGAACAGGCACTCCACTGAGTGACACTTTCTTGGTCTCTGTCACCCGATCGTGACACTGTGTAGGATGTTGATATCGACTCTCCATGGTTCTTCACCACCGTCCACAGAATCAACAAAAAATGTCTCTTCAGTCACCTGTGGTACGTTGTTTGCTGGTGCTGAATTAACCTCGTTCACACTTTTGCTTCTACACACAAGAGCAAAATGTGAGATTTTATGACACTTGTTGCATCTCTTTCCATGTGCTGGACACTGTCCCCGTTGGTGTGTTCCGCCGCACTTGCTACACGCGCCTGTTGTGCTCCGCGCGCCTGTGGTGCTCGTCGGTTTGTTGCCAGCCGCCACTGGTCGTCTTTTGTACTTGAAAGAAGCCGCGTCGAGCGATGCACTTGCTGTTTGACCTCTTTGCTGCTGTATTTCTGATTTCACTTGTTCCTGTTGTCTAGCAAACGTCACTGCTTTTTCTAGAGTCAGGTCGCTTTGAAGTTGAAGTTTCTCTGAACATTCACTATCGTTGCACCCGAGAACGAGCCTGTCTCTGATTGCATCATCTTTGTTTTCAAAATCAGCATACTGTGTCAAATCAAACAATGCACGCACGTACTGTTCCACTGTTTCTCCTTCCTTCTGGTCTCTTCTGTAGAATTTTGCTCTCTCGTGAATCACGTTTCGCTTTGGTGCAAAGTGCGTGTCCAAACGAGCAAGAACAATGTCAAACTTTTCCCCATCTTCAGAGAGGTTAAACTGGGCTAGTATCTTCTCTGCATCACTCCCCATTGAGTATTATCTGCTCTTCTTTGTTCAGCTTCGATGCGATTCTGTATCGAAGAAAGCGCTGTTTCCAATCTGGCCATGCCGACGGGTTGTCGAATGGAAAATTCGATGGAGGTTTAAATGCCATCGCGTCCAGATCTAGTCTACCAGAACAGAGTACTCACGCGCTGCCACCATGTAACGTGTTGGTCTGGGTTCGTTTACGTAACATGCCAGATGGATGCAGATAATAGTCATTCATACAGAAGGACAGCCGACATCGTGTGTAGCAGGAAAAGGAAGGTACTTTATTTCTACGCATGTCTGCATACATAATTAACCAAGGGAAATTATTCGTCAGCATACTACCTGATAGTATAGCAGCAGTTATCTCCTCAACCAGTCAAAGGCAAACAATGACTAAATCAATGTTTATCATAATAATTATGATAATATCAATGCCATTGACACGCAGACGTTTTCTGTGGAATAAAAATTGGGTTATTCCCCCCTGGTTGTCAAAAAGTGTTGACGCGCAGAGCCGATGTCAAAATCACCGAGTGACTTGCTGTGCCAGCATAGCATCATCACGCGGTTGACGCAGTAGGCCGTGAAGCACTTTCAGTTTCAGTGTTTGACAAGGGCCTTTTCTGACCTCTTGGAGGCTGAAACAACAGCAATGATCTTTGCTTCATGGTTATGATAGTACTGGCCTCAAATATGTGAGCAAAGAATGGATCTGGTGTGTGTACGTGATTTTCCCGTATGATCGCATACCGGTGTAACAGGCCATTTTGACACATGGTCAGTTTTGACTGGGAGGTCATTCTGGGCTAGCTGATTTTGACTGGGAGGTCATTCTGGGCTAGCCAATTTTGACCCCCCCCCAGTCAGTTTTGACCTCACCTTCAAACTTCAAGAATAAGTACGTTAGGACTTTTTAAAACAAAATATATGTATATGTGCACAATATTCGTTGGAAAAATTATCTAAAATTTAAAAAAATAAATAAAAAAAGTTTTGACGCTTCTTTTGAAACTTCAAGAATAAGTACACTAGGACCTTTTAAAACTAAATGTAAGCATAAATGAATGCATCTATGCATCTCCACAAGTTTGGGGGGCGGGGGGGTCATTCTGGGCTCCCGGTAAAAATCAGCTAGCCTAGAATGACCCCCCGGTCAAAACTGACTTGGCCAGTCAGTTTTAATCCCCCCTTCAAACTTCAAGAATAAGTACTTTAAGACCCTTTAAAACGATTTAAATGTAAATGTGGACAATATTTGTTGGAAAATGATACTGAAAAAAAAACAATCGGGAAAAAAAACTTTACTTAAAAAAAAAAAGTGTCGACGCTTCCCTTCAAATTTCAAGAATAAGTACATTAGGACTTCAAAATATTTGTGGGAAATTGATACGTAAACTTTATTTTTAAACAAAAAAAAGTTTCGACGCTTCCCTTCAAACTTCAAGAATAAATACATTAGGACTTCAGATGACGAAATGTATGCATATAATTATATATGTATGCATCTATGTATCTCAACAGGTTTGGGGGGATGTGTCATTCTGAGCTAGCCTTTGAAACTTCAAAAATAAGTACACTAGCACAGTTTTGACCCCCCCTTCAAACTTCAAGAATAAGTACTTTAAGACCTTGTAAAACGGATTAAATGTGGACAATATTTGTTGAAAAATGATACTGAAAAAAAAATCGGGAAAAAAACCTTTACTTAAAAAAAAGAAAAAAGTTTCGACGCTTCCCTTCAAACTTCAATAATAAGTATATTAGGACTTCAGATGACGAAATGTGTGCATATATGTATGCATCTATGTATCTCAACAGGTTTGGGGGGATGTGTCATTAGGGCGGGGATGTAGCTCAGTCGGTAGCGCGCTGGATTTGTATCCAGTTGGCCGCTGTCAGCGTGAGTTCGTCCCCACGTTCGGCGAGAGATTTAATTCTCAGAGTCAACTTTGTGTGCAGACTCTCCTCGGTGTCCGAACACCCCCGTGTGTACACGCAAGCACAAGACCAAGTGCGCACAAAAAAGATCCTGTAATCCATGTCAGAGTTCGGTGGGTTATAGAAACACGAAAATACCCAGCATGCTTCCTCCGAAAACGGCGTATGGCTGCCTAAATGGCGGGGTAAAAAAACGGTCATACACGTAAAATTTCACTCGTGCAAAAAAAACACACGAGTGTACGTGGGAGTTTCAGCCCACGAACGAAGAAGAAGAAGAACCCCCCCCCCCCCTTCAAACTCCAAGAATAAGTACTTTAAGACCTTTTAAAACGATTTAAATGTAAATGTGGACAATATTTAGTGGAAAATGATATTGAAAAAGAAAACAATCCAAAAAAAAACTAACTTTTTTTGAAAAAAAATTTTAAAAAGTTTTCACGTTTCCCTTAAAATTTCAAGAATAAGTACATTAGGACTTCAGATGACGAAATGTATGCATATATGTATGTATCTATGTATCTCAACAGGTTTGGGGGGATGTGTCATTCTGGGCTAGCCGGTCAAAATCAGCTAGCCCAGAATGACCCAACGGTCAAAACTGACTAGGCCAGTCAGTTTTGATCCCCCCTTCAAACTTCAAGAATGAGTATTTAAGACCTTTTAAAAGGAATTAAATGTAAATGTGGACAATATTTGTGGGAAAATAATTCTGCAAAAAAATAAATCGAGAAAAAAACCGTTAACTTTATTTAAAAAAAATTAAAAAAAGCTTCGACGCTTCCCTTCAAACTTCAAGAATAAGTACATTAGGACTTCATATGACGAAAAGTATGCATATATGTATGCATAGATCTATGTATCTCAACAAGTTTGGGGGGATATGTCATTCTGGGCTAGCCCAGAATGACCTCCCGGTCAAAATCAGCTATCCCAGAATGACCCCCCGGTCAAAACTGACTAGGCCAGTCAGTTTTGAACCCCCCCTTCAAACTTCAAGAATAAGTACTTTAAGACCTTTTAAAACGAATTAAATGTAAATGTGGACAATATTTGGTGGAAAATGATATTGCCCAAAAAAATTTAAAAAAATAAAATAAAATCGAAAACCTTTCACTTTTTTTTCTAAAAAAAAAAAAAGTTTCGACGCTTCCCTTCAAACTTCAAGAATTAGTACTTTAAGACCTTTTAAAACAAATTGAAATGTAAATGTAGACAATATTTGGTGGAAAATGATATTGCACCTCTCTTATCATGTCGGACTCGTCTCTATCATGTCGGCCCACTCTCTATCATGTCGGCCCCCTCTACATCATGTCTGCCCCCTCTCTGTTATAATAGGCCCTCTCTCTATCATGTTGACCCCCTCTCCACCATGTTGGCCCCCTCTTTATCCTGTCGGCCCCATCTCTATCATGTCAGCCCTCTCTCTGGTATGTCGGCCCCTTCCACATCATGTCGGCCCTCTTTCTATCAATCGGCCCCCTCCACATCATGTCGGCCCCATCTCGGTCATGTCGGCTCTCTTTCTATCAATCGGCCCCCTCCACATCATGTCGGCCCTCTTTCTATCAATCGGCCCCCTCCACATCATGTCGGCCCCCTCTCTGTCATGTCGGCCCTCTTTCTATCAATCGGCCCCCTCCACATCATGTCGGCCCCATCTCTATCATGTCAGCCCTCTCTCTGTTATGTCGGCCCCTTACACATCATGTCGGCCTCCTCCTCCGCATCATGTCGTGTCATTTTGCAACAAATATTGTCCACATTTACGTTCAATTCGTTTTAAAAGGTCTTAAAGTACTTATTCTTGAAGTTTGAAGGGGGGGTCAAAACTGACTGGCCTAGTCAGTTTTTTACCGGGGGGTCATTCTGGGCTAGCTGATTTTGACCGGGAGGTCATTCTGGGCTAGCCCAGAATGACACATCCCCGCAAACCTGTTGAGATACATAGATGCATACATATATGCATACATTTCGTCATTTGAAGTCCTAATGTACCTATTCTTGAAATTAGAAGGGAAGCGTCGAAATTGTTTTTTTTTATTTTTTTAAGTTAAAGGTTTTTTCGTTTTTTTTCCCAATATCATTTGGAACAAATATTGTCCACATTTACATTTAATTCGTTTTAAAAGGTCTTAAAGTACTTATTCTTGAAGTTTGAAGGGGGGGTCAAAACTGACTGGCCTAGTCAGTTTTGACCGGGGGGCGGGGGGGGGGGGGTCAATTCTTGACAATTCTGGGCTAGCCCAGAAGGACCCTCCCCCAAACTTGTGGAGATGCATACATGCATTCATGTATGCGTACATTCGTTTTAAAAGGTCCTAGTGTACTTATTCTTGAAGTTTCAAAAGAAGCGTCAAAACTTTTTATTTTAATTTATTTTATTTTATTTTATTTTATTTTTTTTATATTTTTTTTACCAACAAATATTGTGCACATATACATATATTTCGTTTTAAAAGGTCCTAACGTACTTATTCTTGAAGTTTGAAGGGGAGGTCAAAACTGACTGGGGCGGGGGGGGGGGGGGTGTTCAAAATTGGCTAGCCCAGAATGACACATCCCCGCAAACCTGTTGAGATACATAGAAACATACATACATGCATAGATTTCGTCATTTGAAGTCATAATGTACTCATTCTTGAAGTTTGAAGGAAAACGTCAAAACTTTTTAGAAAAAAAATTAACGTTTTTTTCTCAATTTTTTTTTTTGGGGGGGGGGGGGGGGGGGGGGCAATATCATTTTGCAACAAATATTGTCCACATTTACATTCAATTCGTTTTAAAAGGTCTTAAAGTACTCCTTCTTGAAGTTTGAAGGGGGGGTCAAAACTGACTGGCCTAGTCAATTTTAACCGGGGGGTCATTCTAGGCTAGCTGATTTTGACCGGGAGGTCATTCTGGCCCAGAATTACACATCCCCGCAAACCTGTTGAGATACATAGATGCATACATATATATGCATCCATTTCGTCATGTGAAGTCCTAATGTACTTATTCTTGAAGTTTGAAGGGAAGCGTCGAAACTTTGGGGTTTTTTGTAGAAGAAAAGTTAAAGTTTTTTTACCGATTTTTTTTGTTTTCAATATCATTTTGCAACAAATATTGTCCACATTTACATTTAATTCGTTTTAAAAGGTCTTAAAGTACTCATTCTTGAAGTTTGAAGGGGGGGTCAAAACTGACTGGCCTAGTCAGTTTTGACCGGGGGGTCATTCTGGGCTAGCTGATTTTGACCGGGAGGTCATTCTGGGCTAGCCCAGAATGACACATCCCCCCAAACCTTAGATATACGTAGTTGTATACATATATGCATAAATATTGTATCTGAAGGTCTTAATGTACTCATGGTTAAAGTTTGAAGGGGGGTCAAAATTGACTAGGGGGGGGGGGTCAAAGCTGACTAGCCCAGAATGACCTCCCGGTCAAAATAGGCTAGCCTAGAATGACCGGGAGGTCATTCTGGGCCGGTCAAACTGGGGTGTTTCAAAATAGGCTGCTACACCGGGAGGTAATTCTGGGCTAGCCTATTTTGACCGGGAGGTCATTCTGGGCTAGTCAGTTTTGACCCCCCCTAGTCAATTCTCGCCTTTGTCTATCGAGCGTTGGATTAATTAACTTGTTATGTATTGTCCCGCTGAAAATGTATTATATAACAGAATTATGGGAACAACAAAAACAACACACACACACACACACACGCCCACACACACACACACACACACACACACACACACACACACACACACACATACACGCAAACGTTAGTTAAATTGTTGTTGAATTAAAAAGTAATTTAATGGAAATGTAACCTGCAATGTAAAAGAAAACAAAATTAAAATTTCATTAAAAAAAAAAGACCAATGAAGAAGGATATGCTCACCGCCCGAAAAGAAAGAAAGAGAAAAAAAAAAGAAAAGACGAAAGAGGCAAAAAAGATGGGCTGAAGCAGCCTTGCATGCAACTGAGGTCAAAAAAAAAAAAAAAAAAATTGACTGGGAGGGTCAATTCTTGACAATTCTGGGCTAGCCCAGAATGACCCCCCCCCCCCCAAACTTGTGGAGATGCTTAGATGCATTCATTTATGCGTACATTTCGTTTTAAAAGGTCCTAGTGTACTTATTCTTGAAGTTTCAAAGGAAGCGTCAACACTGTTTATTTTAATTTATTTTAATTTTAATTTTAAATTTGTTTTTAAAGATTTTTTACCAACACATATTGTGCACATATACATATATTTCTTTTTGAAAGGTCCTAACGTACTTATTCTTGAAGTTTGAAGGGGAGGTCAAAACTAACTGGGGCTGTGAAGATTGGTAGTGATAACCAATGTTTGATTATCGCAAATGTATATGCACCCAACGAGTCTAGAGAGAAAATGACCTTTTTTACAGATGTATCAGACATGTTAAAAAAGGAAGATGGTGATATAGTGTTGTGTGGTGATTTTAATTGTGTCATGAGCAATGAGCTCGACATAATAAGTGGAGAGAATCATTCAAATGTTGTTGTGAAACAATTTAATGACCTGGTGAATGAATGTGATTTATACGATGTATGGAGAATGCATAATTTAGATAGAAAAGAATTTACATGGTCAAAAAATGTTCCATTTGTGGCAAGAAGACTTGACTACGTTTTTAGTAGTTTAAGTGTGTTTGAAAAGATTGTTGATTGTGACATAATCTCTGTTGCGACGTCGGATCATAGAAGCTGTAGTATTCATATTAAACTCTCTGATGTCGTTAGAGGAGAGGGTTATTGGAAATTTAATAATTATCTGTTACATGATGTGAGCTTTGTTGATCAAATGAACAAAATGTTTGACACATTTCAACTTGATGATGAAGAGGATTGTCAACTTGGTTGGGAATTATTGAAAATGAGAATCAAAGATTTCTCACAAAATTTTAGTAAGCTTAAAAGTTTTCAAATTAAAAATGATGTTGCAAAATTGTATGGAGAATTAAATGAGTTGGATAAAGCCCTTGGGATCTCCCCTGACTGTATTCAAACGCAAGGTAAACGGCAGAAGGTCAAGCTGCAGTTAGAACTGTTAGAGCAGCGTAAATCTCGTGCAGCACAGGTGCGTGCAAGAGTTCAATGGATCGAGCAAGGTGAAAGGAACACACCTTTTTTTCTTGGGTTAGAAAAGGCGAGAGCAAATGCAAAAATAATGGAAAGTGTAACAGATGATAATGGACGAATTGTTACAACGCAAGAGGATATTATTCTCGTCCAAAAAACGTATTTTGCTGATTTGTATAAACGAAAAATTGATGAGGGAAACATGAGCTTGAAAATTGACACTTTTTTGAATGGAACAAAGGTTTTAAAAATAAATGATCAGCAGAAAGACAGCTGTGAAGGGGAAGTGGTAGAAGGAGAAGTTTTGTCAGCTCTAAAGCGTATGAATAATGGTTCTGCGCCTGGAATTGATGGATTAACAGTTGAGTTTTATAAGGTTTTTTGGAGGAGCCTAAAAGGGTATATACTTGCTTCTTTTAACTCTGCTTTTAAGAATGGAACTCTATCTATCTAATTCACAGTGTAAAGCGGCAGTTACACTGATTCATAAAGGGAAGGATTTATCAAGAAATGATTTAAAGAATTGGAGACCTAGGCCTATTTCACTGACCAATACAGATCTGGTGTTGTAGGGAGTGTTGTGAATGAGGATCAAGTTAGGTATATAAAAGGTAGACGTGTCTCAACCTTATTGCGATTAGTTGATGATGTTTTAGAACATGCAGATTTAAATAATAAGCCTGGATTGATGGTGTCAATTGACTTTTTTCATGCATTTGATTGCATTTCCAAAGAGTTTATGTTGAAGATGTTTGAAAAATTTGGTTTTGGAGCTGATTTTGTGAAATGGGTTGATGTTTTGATGAAAAACGCAAGAAGTTGTGTAAATTATTGTGGTTGGTTATCTGAATTTTTTAATATTGATTCCGGAATAAGGCAAGGTTGTCCTTTTTCCGCACTAGCCTTCGTATTAGCAGTTGAATTGTTAGCAATCAAATATGGAACAACGGAGATATGGATAAAGTTTTGAAAGTATTGTTGTACGCTGACGATGTTACATTGTTTTTGCAAGATGAACATGACATGTTCCAAGCCCTGGCTTTGATTGATACATTTTCGGAAATATCAGGTTTGAACATAAATCACCAAAAATCCAAGCTAATGTGGTTTGGGTCACGGAAGAACTGTAGGAATGAGTGTTGCGGTTTTGCATGTACAGACAAAATGAAAATTCTGGGTGTATATTTCTGTAATTACATGCGTGCGTCAAAAGTGAGAAAGAATTGGGAAGAGAGAGTGAATGTGGCGAAAAGGCTCATCTGCGTGTGGGAGAAAAGGAATTTGAGCATTATTGGTAAAGTCTGTGTATTTAAAACGTTTATTCTGCCACATTTTGTCTATATAATGCAGGCGCTGATTGTACCAGACGACGTTCTAATTGAAATTAATAGGTTAATGTTTCGCTTCGTGTGGCGCAAAAAAAACTGCAACAGGAAGGCATTTGAAAAGGTGAAAAGAACTGTTTTATGTAACGAAGAAGCAAGGTGGATTGAATATGATTGATTTGCGACAGATGCAGTGTTCCTTTTTGTTAAGCTGGGTTGTGAACCTAACTCGGTCTAATGAAGACCAGAAATGGTCATGGCTCCCAAAAGCACTGTTTCTCCGTTTTGGGAGTCGCTTTGAATGTTTTTTTTGCGAACATTAATAGCAAACCATTTAAAGGCCAACATCCGCGGGAATTTTTCTCCTGGAGCGACCTAAACTTGAACCCGTCGCTATTCTTGCATGTCTGTTTACTTCGTGTTGCACGCAAAAATTGAGCGACTTCCTTGCCGCGTGGATTGACGAAGCTGTTTTATACTCGTGACTGAAAACACTGCAGTGCGTGCAGTTTTATTCTGTGGGTTCGACAGATTGACTAAATGTTGTAATTTCGCTTTCACGAATCAGGAACCGACAAGGAATAAGATGAAAGTGTTTTTAAATTGATTTCGACAATTTAATTTTGATAATAATTTTTATATTTTTAATTTTCAGAGCTTGTTTTTAATCCAAATATAACATATTTATATGTTTTTGGAATCAGAAAATGATGGAGAATAAGATGAACGTAAATTTGAATCGTTTTATACATTTTTATTTACAATTTTCAGATTTTTAATGACCAAAGTCATTAATTAATTTTTAAGCCACCAAGCTGAAATGCAATACCGAAGTCCGGGCTTCGTCGAAGATTACTTGACCAAAATTTCAACCAATTTGGTTGAAAAATGAGAGCGTGACAGTGCCGCCTCAACTTTCACGAAAAGCCGGATATGACGTCATCAAAGACATTTCTCCAAAAAAAGAAAAAAACGTTCGGGGATATCAATCCCAGGAACTCTCATGGAAAATTTCATAAAGATCGGTCCAGTAGTTTGGTCTCAATCGCTCTACACACCATATATCCGGCTTTTCGTGAAAGTTGAGGCGGCACTGTCACGCTCTCATTTTTCAATCAAATTGGTTGAAATTTTGGTCAAGTAAAAAATGTTTTTTTTTATAAAACGATTCAAATTTACGTTCATCTTATTCTCCATCATTTTCTGATTCCAAAAACATATAAATATGTTATATTTGGATTAAAAACAAGCTCTGAAAATTAAAAATATAAAAATTATTATCAAAATTAAATTGTCGAAATCATCTTATTCCTTGTCGGTTCCGGATTCCAAAAACATATAGATATGATATGTTTCGATTAAAAACACGCTCAGAAAGTTAAAACGAAGAGAGGTACAGAAAAGCGTGCTATCCTTCTCAGCTCAAGTACTACCCCGCTCTTCTTGTCAATTTCACTGCCTTTGCCATGAGCGGTGGACTGACGATGCTACGAGTATACCTCACGCCGGAACCTCGGCTGTACCCGCGGATAACCGCAGGCTCTGCAGACTGTTCACCGCAGACAGAAATTGTCAACACGAGTGGTGAGTGTCTGCAAAAAATCGTCTCTGCTTTCTCTAAAATGACATATCATTACAAAACTATTGTTTGTACTTCAACCTAAGGTATTATAGCACCCTACCATCGATTTAATTTTTTCCTTTCGTTCGTATGTGAAGGCTGAGCTTCGAGTATTTGTGCATTTCCTGTAAAAAGTGCCAAAATTCTGACTTTACACATTTATTACGGAAATCCAAGCTTATTAAACAAGTTGCAGAAGTCAGAATTTTGGCACTTTTTACAGGAAATCCACAAATACTCGAAGCTCAGCCTTCACATACGAACGAAAGGAAAAAATTAAATCGATGATAGGGTGCTATAATAGCTTAGGTTGAAGTACAAACAATAGTTTTGTAATGATATGTCATTTTAGAGAAAGCAGAGACGATTTTGTGCAGACACTCACCACTCGTGTTGACAATTTCTGTCTGCGGTGAACAGCCTGCAGAGCCTGCGGTTATCCGCGGGTACAGCCGAGGTTCCGGCGTGTATACGGTCTTGCTGAAAAATTGCATTGCGTTCCGTTTCATTCTGTGAGTTCGACAGCTACTTGACTAAATGTTGTATTTTCGCCTTACGCGACTTGTTTTTTCTTTTGTACATTCTCAGCAGAATTCTTTTAGTTCAACCCAATGTACTGCCCAGATAACATCTTGTTTACTGTCGGCGTTGTTTTCATGCATTGTACCACGTTCTATGATGTTTTGGATACATAAATAACAAGTCGCGTAAAGCGAAATTATAAAAAACGCTGGCGCTGGACCCGAGTACTCTTCAGACTGGCTCGCTCCCCCAGTATGAAAGTTTTTGTCTTGTGCACGTGGATTAAAAAAAAAAAAAAAAAAAATTTTTTATTTATTTTACACAATTAAAAAAATTATTAGAGTAAAATAAAACATTAAAACGTTCATAATAAACAATAGTAAACAAGAATTTAAAAAAAACCCACAAAAAAACATAGACCACACATGCCAGGAATCGAACCCGGATCACTTTGGCCATAGGCGGACGTGCTACGACAACTTTACTAGAGGTGCGCGTTTGAATCACTGTGTCCCTGTCGCTCTCTCTCTCGTGCTCTCTGTCTCTCTTTCAGTCTCAACGAGACAAAACACTGCATTGTAGTTTCTTTGCCGAGACCAAATCCCCACCCGCTGCTGCGCTGGCTGGCTTGCAAATCGTCTCGCATGCGATACGCATGCTTTTCTCGTGATCGGCGGTTCTTTTTGGCGAACTGCCTCGGGTTCAAGTTTAGGTCGCTCCAGGAGAAAAATTCCTGTGGATGTTGGCCTTGAAAGGATTGGACAGTATTAAATTGGAATTTTGGTCCGCTGTGTTGAAGGCATGGCTTGATAATAATCAAGTCGATAATGGTAATTCTGTATCGGGTTTGTTGTGGAACAACAAAGATATAATTTGTCAAGGTAACCCACTCTTTTTTGCGGATTGGAAAGTGGTATAACGTATGTGAGCGATGTGTGTGAGAATGGACGTTTTGCTACCTATGAAGAAGTGTGTGAAAAAACTGGCTACACTGCAAATAGGTTGCTTGAGTACAATGTTGTTCGTACAGCTGTACATCTCCTTTTAAGAAATGTAGCTATAGACGATGTAAATTGTTCAGTCTGTGACACTCCGACCTTTTGTGGAAAAAAAGTGAGATCAGTAAAAGAAATTCGAAAGATTCTCGTAGGAAAAAAATACAGCCCACCCTGTTCAGAAGGATTTTGGAGAAGAAAGTTAGGATTTGAAATTGACGAAAAGAATTGGAACTTAGCAGCCACTGTCACTAGTGAAGTTCGATTACGTGTACTGCATTGGAAAATATTGCAAAACATTTATCCAACTAATATTTTATTGTGTAAAATGAAAGTGAAGGCTGATAAAAACTGTACATATTGTGAGGATGAACTTGATGTATTGGAGCATTTTTTCTTTGAATGCCCAACCGTGCTCAGGTTTTGGAAATATATTGAAATGTACATATTAGTAAACATTGGCGAAAGAATTAGATTGAATGTTACAGATGTGCTTTTTGGTATTAAAAGTAACAGCAACAATATGAAGAAGATTAATCATATTATTTTAATCGTAAGCATTTTTAAAAAAACCGATTCACGATTAACACTGGAAATTATTTTTGGAAATCATGTTGTTTTGAGATTTTGTTAGTCTGACGTTTTATCAATTAGAACAATTGTTTATCGTCTCTGACTTAAGGTAATGCATGTAAATGAGAAATTATGTGTACAAACAGAAAACACACAATTACCACCAAAAAAAACAAAAAAAAAGAATAAAAAAAAAACTGAAAAAAAAACAAAACAAAAAAACATGCACATACATTTTAAATGAATTGATGAACCATTCAGCACATGTTTAGTTGCATTATGTGCGACATATAATTTTTTTTGAAGCTGTCTGTGTTTGTTTTATGCTTAAGAAAAATAGGCAGTGAGTTCCATAGGACCGCACCTGAATAAAGAAGGCTTGATTTGAAAAGGTCAAAAAAAAAAAAAAATAAAAAAATAAAATAAAAAATAATAAAAAAATAAAAAATAAATAACTGGGGCGGGGGGGGGGGGTTCAAAATTGGCTAGCCCAGAATGACACATCCCCGCAAACCTGTTGAGATACATAGAAGCATACATACATGCATACATTTCGTCATTTGAAGTCATAATGTACTCATTCTTGAAGTTTGAAGGGAAGCGTCAAAACTTTTTAGAACAAAAATTAAAGTTTTTTTCTCAATTTATTATTTTTTTTTTTGGGGGGGGGGGGGGCAATATTATTTTGCAACAAATATTGTCCACATTTACATTCAATTCGTTTTAAAAGGTCTTAAAGTACTCATTCTTGAAGTTTGAAGGGGGGGGGGGGTCAAAACTGACTGGCCTAGTCATTGTAGGCTAGCTGATTTTGACCGGGAGGTCATTCTGGGCTAGCCCAGAATGACACATCCCCCCAAAGCTGTTTAGATACATAGTTGCATACATATATGCATACATTTTGTCATCTGAAGTCCTAATGTACTTATTCTTGAAGTTTGAAGGGAAGCGTCGAAACTTTTTTTCTTTTCTTTAGAAGAAAAGTTAGTTTTTTTACCGATTATTATATTTTTTTTCAATGTCATTTTCCACCAAATATTGTCCACATTTACATTTAATTCGTTTTAAAAGGTCTTAAAGTACTCATTCATGAAGTTTTAAGGGGGGGTCAAAACTGACTGGCCTAGTCAGTTTTGACAGGGGGGTCATTCACATACTTGTATACGTAGTTGTTTACATATGCATAAATATTGTTTCTGAAGGTCTTAATGTACTCATTCTTAAAGTTTGAAGGGGGGTCAAAATTGACTAGGTGGGGGTCAAAACTGACTAGCCTAGAATGACCTCCCGGTCAAAATAGGCTAGCCCAGAATGACCTCCCGGTCAAACTGGGCTGTGTCAAAATAGGCTGCTACACCGGCTTTAGCATTCTGCTATTTTGACGTCATTTTTGACGTTTCGTTAACAGGACCTTGGGACACCAAGCCTCATCAATTTGTTTTCCATGAGACAATGACAACATTGGATCAACATGACACCTGTCACAACAAGCCATGCAACTCTCTCTCTCTCTCTCTCTCTCTCTCTCTCTCTCTCTCTCTCTCTCTCTCTCTCTCTCTCTCTCTCTCTCTCTCTCTCTCTCTCTCTCTCTCTCTCTCTCTCTCTCTCTTTTACTGACCATGCCGATTCTTTATCAAGGATTTTTTCTACTATTTATTTTTCCCCCGGTCAAAATAATTAACAATCGGTACGTCTGACCGAGCACCCATTTTATCATCGGTATTGGCGAATCTCAATCGGTAAAATACCAGAAATTACCGGTAAACGCGATCCCTCGACTAAGCTTGTAAAAACAATAGTAAGGCACATTTTTTTAATGATATTTCTTAAATTGTACCTATTTATTTATGTATTTATTTATTTATGTTGTTGTTGCAAAACACTAGTCCGCCAAAAGAAATGACAATCATTTTGTGACAATGTCTAAAGATTGACACACTGCCCACTTCTACTCAGTAGATTTGAGGCCTGCTGTAACCTTAGTATATTACATGGATTACAGATTAAAGATGGACAAGAAGTACACATAGTAAAAAAATAGATCTTTTTGGAAGATGTAAATGAAAGGAGATTGTTTTACATAATTATTGCCCCTTTAATGCTACTATTATTGTTTTTATGGTTGTTTTTGTGTGTGGGATTTTTGCAGTGTATATATCGTCACTGTCGGACTCATGTATGTGCCTTCTTTTTATGTGTACCTATACCTGTTTAGAGTGAGACAGTGACATGTTGATGTCACACCACAAAATATGATTTGCATGCTGCATGTTTTCTTTCTCTTTTTCCTTTATCTCCTTGCTTTTAACATAGAAGCATGGTTTTTTTTCTCCAAGTTTAAAACAATGACATATTTTGTTTCAGAGAAAAATGCCATGGGCATGATTTTGAAAACAATGATTTAATCTGAATTTGCACTTTTCAAACTATTGGTGTTGAGTAAAATTAATGTAGAGGTAAACTTGTGATTTACATTTCTTTTGGAATAACAGGCAATACAATTTATCCAGTGTGATTTTTTTTTCTCAATTTGTGATGTTCTAACTTTTAGTTTTAAAAAAATTAATTTTCTCCATTTCTAGATTCAATGGTATTGCATTAAAAGAAAAGTACATCAATGTATAGCATGCTACTCAGTAGACATAATGATATTTAACGTATTGTCATTAGTAGGCCTACTTTGAACATTTTCTTTTTTTTTATCAAAATTAGTATGCCTTTTGTGTTTTAAAATGAACAGTACCGAAAGATAAAGTTTGACCACACATTTCTTGAACAGTTACTCTATTCAAATCCATGTAGCTCGTTACCTAATTGACCTATGGAAATGTAATTGCTTCCACAATATTTGTCTTTAAAAGACCTTTCTAATGGTATATATAAAAGCTCACTTTAACCCCAGTCATTGGGTACAAGTAGTGTTTAAAACCGATTAATGCAGAGGGCTAACTTTTGACCCCACCCTACTTGGACGGGTGCCGTTTTCAAATCTATGTACCTCGTTACCTAATTGACCTATTTCAATGTAATTACTACCATTGTCTTTGTCGTTAAAATACCTTTCCAATGATATATATATATGCCTATTTTGAGAAGAAAAAAAATGGCCTGACCTCACTATAATATAATGACCCAAAGGACAGACAGACACTTACGATACAGATAATGAACTTAGCTCAGAAGATGATCCACGTCTCTGGCGAGAACGATGGCCAGTCAATGAGGAATGACGCAATGATTTGGATTTCTTATGAACAATTATACCTATACTTCGAGCAGGTTAAACCCTGCATACATGCGCTATATAAATATTATGCATTATTATTGTTATTACTTCAGGTATTATTCAAGTTCGTACAATGTGAGTTTGAATTGAGTCAATAGTTGATAAAAGGAAAATTTAAGTGTCAGTTTGTACACGATTAAAAATTTATGTTTGTTTTTTTAAGATTATGTTAGGCGTGCTGAGACCGATTTGTCTGTGGATGAGTTGTATTACCCATGAAACCGGCATCTGACGAATACAACAAAAACCGTCAGGGCTGTTGTTAAAAAATATACGTACGGACGAACCAAAGAACAAAACAAATAAAACAAGCAAAACAAACAAACAGACACACTTCTGTTAGCAATATTTCAACAACTTTTGTAATTATGGTAAGAAAACCAGGGTAAACTTACTTATCACTTCGAATTCACACATGTTAATTGTTCCGGAGAGTTCTGTTGAGTCTTTGGACACTCTGACCACAGATCCGTTCAGGACACCGCTGGTACAGGTAACACTCGTGTCCCTGCTGGCCGGTGTGTTGTCAAACCTGTAGCATTCCTGACCGTCTACTGTGATGATACAGCCTTTCATTCTACTTTCGTCTGAAGATAAATACAAACCATGAAGTGAGAACCCAGAAACGGTCGACATTACCTTGTTAAGATACAACATCTACCTGGGTTTCTTTTCTGTGCCTTTCCGAGGGAAGGGGGTAAGGGCAAAGCGAGTGGAGAAAATAATCGTAATTAAAAGAAGTAAAGAGGAAAGGAGGACGAGCAATTGGTGTCAGCAATTTTGTTTGGTGTGTTTATTACCTTGATTATTTGTTTGTTTGTTGTTGTTGTTGTTGTTGTTGTTGTTGTTGGTGTGTGTGGTTTTGTTTTTAATCGGACGTATTCAGGACGTGCGTACTGGTGAATGGGATAAACACGTACTGGGTGGAATGTGCATTGACATCTGTCGTTCTGCGGACATTCTGCATTTTTCACAAATTAGACCTACTAGGTTTTCAGACAAAACATATTCTATCTCTCGGGACAGAATGAAAGAAAAGGCTAGATTTTTTTCTCACTTAAGTTCAGTTCAGTTCAACTTTCACTTTCAGTGTACGTAAATAGACCTTGTTTCTATGGTCAAAGACTTCATAATAAATATCTCTTACAGCCATTCCTCGCCCAAACGACGACGCTGTACACAGGGTAGGAACGACCGAGGTCCACCTCCCACCAGGGTGTTGTGTCACTATTCTTGGTATGGATGCAATTTCCCGTATCTATAAACGTTCCATTAGTGTCCCCATTAACCGCAACGTCAGGTAGGTGCTGTTCGCCGCCCCACGAAAGACGGGAACTCATCTTGCAGGGCTTGTTGAGCGCAACGTTCTCTGTGGACAGAAATAATAACGATCCGTACTTTTCGGACTACAAGTCTATGACATTAATAGAGAGAATTCGCTGTTGTTTGAGACATATAATGAACATTGTAGGTCGAAAAATGAGGTTAGTGAAAAGATCGATATACAAAATCATACAAAGATGTCCTGGTTTTGACGTTATACACCCTGTCTTTCTCTACAGCTATACTGAAAACAAACTCTATTTGTTCTGCTGGTGTAGCTACAGTTCTTCCTCTTATTCTATTTCTTCTTGCAAAATCATTTCAGTGCAGACTAATATAGAAATCGGGTTCCCTTAAAGCTGTTTACCATGATTTAATAATGCTGTATATCTCTGAACACATGTACGTGTTACAGGCATTAAGTGAAACCAGGCATTACGCGTAATGCCTGAAATGTTCAGGCATTACGCGTAATGCCTGTGACCACTAGGCATTACACGTAATGCCTAAAAATACCAGGCATTACACGTAATGCCTGAAATTTAACTCTCAAAACTACGCTTATTGCCTGACGCAATTCAGGCAATACACACAACATAAAAGCCTATTGTACTGAACAGTTATCCATCCATCCACGGTGAGAACATTTTTAAAGGACAAAGTGTTGACAAAATGTCATGGTGTGAATATAGTAATGAGTGATGGTTCACCACAGTTTGAATTTCACGTAAGTGTGAGTGCATGTCACAATGAAAAGCCGAGGTCCAATATTTCCAGCCCAGTTTTCACCAGTTGCTTATTCGTCACCATGGAGGATACTGAAAAAGAACAATTGTTTACTCGACGTTTGTTTGAACATTACGAAAAGGACGGCAGAAAGTTGCTCCCAAAAGCTGTGTACTTCCAAACAATTGAAGAAGTAAAAGCTGCCTTCCAGAAAACGACAAAGTCACGTCATGAGTATCATCTCTTGGGAAAGTAAGTGATGTGTGGTGTTTGTCAAAAACAGATTTGAGTGTTGGTTTTCAGCTCTACATCTATCGTGAAACAATACTGACACCGGGTTATCTCCAATGCTGTCTCTGATAGAGTAATTGACACATAATTATAATGTCAAAGGGAGGTAACAAACAAGTCGCGTAAGGCGAAAATACAATATTTAGTCAAGTAGCTGTCGAACTCACAGAATGAAACTGAACGCAATGCCATTTTTCAGCAAGACCGTATACTCGTAGCATCGTCAGTCCACCGCTCATGGCAAAGGCAGTGAAATTGACAAGAAGAGCGGGGTAGTAGTTGCGCTAAGAAGGATAGCACGCTTTTCTGTACCTCTCTTCGTTTTAACTTTCTGAGCGTGTTTTTAATCCAAACATATCATATCTATATGTTTTTGGAATCAGGAACCGACAAGGAATAAGATGAAAGTGTTTTTAAATTGATTTGGACAATTTAATTTTGATAATAATTTTTATATATTTAATTTTCAGAGCTTGTTTTTAATCCGAATATAACATATTTATATGTTTTTGGAATCAGCAAATGATGGAGAAGAAGATAAACGTAAATTTGGATCGTTTCATAAATTTTTATTATTGTTTACAATTTTCAGATTTTTAATGACCAAAGTCATTAATTAATTTTTAAGCCACCAAGCTGAAATGCAATACCGAAGTCCGGGCTTCGTCGAAGATTACTTGACCAAAATTTCAACCAATTTGGTTGAAAAATGAGGGCGTGACAGTGCCGCCTCAACTTTCACGAAAAGCCGGATATGACGTCATCAAAGACATTTATCAAAAAAATGAAAAAAACGTTCGGGGATTTCATACCCAGGAACTCTCATGTCAAATTTCATAAAGATCGGTCCAGTAGTTTAGTCTGAATCGCTCTACACACACACACACACACACACACACACGCACACACGCACACACGCACACACGCACATACACCACGACCCTCGTTTCGATTCCCCCTCGATGTTAAAATATTTAGTCAAAACTTGACTAAATATAAAAAGGCTTAGTACACTGACTGTATCGTTCTTGCTGGAACAAAAACAGCTGATACGAAAATTGCGTTGTGTTATCTCACATACCGGGGCTGTTGAAAGTTACGATATCAAATTATTATTAATGTTCGCTTGAGAAACACTGTGTAAACGGGTGTGTTTTTCCCATTTTCCCATTTTTCCCATATCAGCTTGGTGGCTTAAAAATTAATTAATGACTTTGGTCATTAAAAATCTGAAAATTGTAAAAAAAATACTACTACCCGCTCTTCTTGTCAATTTCACTGCCTTTGTCATGAGCGGTGGACTGACGATGCTACGAGTATACGGTCTTGCTGAAAAATTGCATTGCCTTCAGTTTTATTCTGTGAGTTCGACAGCTTGACTAAATCGATGGGTTAAAACCAGAACCATCTAACTGGATTTCCACCATTTTGAGAAATGGCCACTTGAAGATTTCAACCCCTTATAAAAAATAGTAAACACAGGATTGTAGCCCTCATATTTTACACACTTGACTTAGAGGAAACACTGGTCATGCACACTAGTAATCAATTTAATTGAACAACTTTTTCATATGCAAAAAAGGTATAATTTGTTCTGCTTCCAGAATACACTCCTGCTCTTTTCTCAGTTCTGGAGCTAGAAAAGCCCAGCGCACCATAGCTGCTTCTGACTTCCACACAGACCCCACTGTGGCCTGTGCTACAGCAGTCAGAAGCAGCCTCCTCACACATAGCATGTTCTGCTTCCAAGCAAAGCTTATACTGTACATTAGTTCAAATCGTTTTTCAAAGTTTATTACCGTCATAAACAAACAAATGTCAAGTCACTTGCAAAAATATCATCAAGGACTCATGTATTCATTCATTGTGTGGCAACACGCATAAATAAAAATTAAATTGCCGGTACTTTTCATAGCGAAAAAAAACCACAACACACACACAAAACTCTCTCTGAAATCATTACACTTGTGTTTTTCAAGAAATCCCAACGGTAATCTTATGTTGTATCAGCTCATATCGTTTTGCGTTACGCACAAAAACTACAAACCCAATAACACTAACAACAAACCAAACGAACAAAGCAACAAACAAGCAAGCAAACAAACAAATAAACACAAGGCTGAAGGCGCATTTTAACCACACAATGCAAATGGTAACAAAATCACGAGCTTTAGATCCTGACTGCATGCTACTCTGTTCATTATCAAGAAAACAAATTGGCATTCTTACCTTTTGTTGTACTTTCCTCTTCACAAAAATGTTGTGCAGAAAGGTCGAAATAAATAATACACATTTTGCACTTTAACAGTCGACCTCCTGTACTGCTTTTGTCTTAGCCGTTTGACCAGTTATTCCTGAGTAACATTCATCTCTGAGTGTCTTCGCTTTTCGAACACACCTTTTCCCGTAGTCCCGGGTTGCAGAGTCTTTAAGTTCGGCTGAACTTCTTCTCATGAGGTGTCACATAGGATGCTTCCTTCATCGATGACAGAATTTTCTTTGTTGGGGTTCCATAAACAGATGGAAGAGATGCTGTGGTAGTTTCACCTAAAGGAGCAGTGTCTGACATATATACTACAAGCTGATGTGAATACACCTACAGGGTAACAGAAACTGTGGAAGCACACACAGGAGAAAGATGTACAGGAGTTGGGTAGCTTGATTCATTTTTGAGGGGTGGAATCACAATCAGCAAGTATTGGAGTTGATGCATGACTCGAACAGGAGGATAACCCCCATTCACCATGTTCTCAAAAGGATCTTCGATTGAAGAAACAGCACAATCGTCATATTTTGGGGTAGATTTTGCCAATGGAGACGCATCAAGGTCATCAGGTTTCACTTTTAGCATTGGCAGAAAGGAGATTATGCAACCGTAATCCGTGAATCCGAAGGACAGTCTCCTGAAATGCATGGTGCTTCTTACTTGCCTGGACGGCCTGATTCATCTCCTTTCAAACAGCGTCTGCAAAAGACATGGATACTATGAATGTTATCTCCTTTGAACAGGCAATTACTACATGTACTTCTATTTTAAAATTATTAACCGATAATTAAAAAAAAAGGTAATTGCCTCCGTATTATCGCTTCTGCGTTAAAACTTTGGATAGTTTTCGTGTTTCTATTCACACAAACAAATGAAACATTAGTACTTGATTACACTCTGACCACTCATGCTCATCAGTTTGACATTGTGATAACCTCTGAATAACAAAATATATTAGAGTCAATTAAACTGACAAAATCCATCAACCAAATCATTCATCTATCCATCTTTACAAGCATACACAAATACTGTAAACACTCACTTACATTTTTTAAATTTTTTAACAAACACTAAAGAGCTGCATGGATACACTACAACATTAAGGCATGAGCACATGCACACACCGTCACACACAAACACACACTGACACAAACAAACACACACGCGCGCAAGAACATTCACGCTGAAACAAACACATTTACCTGCCTGTGTTTTACAATTAGGAAAACAAAACACAAAAAGCTAGGAATCAGTTTGCAGATACAGGATTTAGACTGAATCAGAAGGTTAATCCCCTATATATTTAAAAAAGGAATCTGAATTTCAGCTTTTATGGTCTGTTCAAATGGGGAAAAAACATAATACATGAAGATACTCACTTGAATCTGTGTCCTGACTCGAGCAACAGCCAAATTGACTGTGCAGCAGATGTAAAAATGGCAGAGAGCTGTTCTCTGTTCCAGTGTTTTCAGAAAGTGGACCATCCTTTTGTCAGTTTAGCACACCCCCCCCCACCCCACCCCCTTGCACCCACTTTACCACCAACCCCCCTCCCCGGCCCCAACCCCCTTATTACCACCCTCCTCCCTCAATATCAAGGGACTGCATCTTTCCCAATTCATTCTTCATTCACTCTTTATCACAGGAAAGTTAATTGTGTTTAAACCCTGTACATCCGGAGTCAGGAATTCGGATACTGACACTTGACAGGTGTCACTGACCTGTTTTAGTTCCCACAGTCTATCAAATTCCTTTTTCTGTCGACAGCAGACTCTACTACTGCTAGTTACACTATTCTGTGTGCTGGAGGAAATCCTACACCACACAGAAAGGGTCAAGACCAGATACCACTATCGCTAATGTGCGCTTATCTGGCTGCGCTGAAAACAGGAAAAGTGACTGTGACACAGCAAGCAGAAGAGGTCAGGTGACGATGGCTGCATCTGGCTCGCAGTGAAACACTCCCCTTTCCCCACAGGCCTCAGTAGCAGAACAGACTAAACTGAACTTAGCACGTTCTGCTTCCAACCTGGATGGAGTTAGAGGGTTCTGCTTCCAAGATGAGCAGGAGAAATGCTTGGAGCCAGAACAAATTATGACTTATAAATACGCAATTATGCAAGATTTTCAAGAATCCTTTACAGAAAGTGAGAATCATGTTACCATCAGTCAAATAACTATAAAGTTGCAAAACAGGTTATTTTGAGGTAATTGGTTCTGGTTTTAGCCCATCGGGTTACACACCTCGTCTCAGTGATTATAAAAAATAATGGTCTCAGTTCGCGGTCATGAAAAAGCTCGCTAAAGCTCGCATTTTTCATGATCCGCTAACTTCGACCATTATTTTTAATAATCACTGAGACTCGGCGTGTAACCTCTACATAATTATGCTGAAAATATTTGTTTATCATAATGAGAATAACTTACAGCTTCCACATTGAAACAAAACCAAATGATTATTGATATTATTATGGATTATGTGATGCTAATTCTAGCCCTGCCCCGAGAGGTCAAACACCCCCCGCGGGTAAGGGGGAGTCCCATATTGGTTGGGACGAGAAAGAATTTACCCGATGCTTACCAGCATGTCGTAAGAGGCGACTAACGGATTCTGTTTCTCCTTTTACACTTGTTAAGTGTTTCTTGTATAGAATATAGTCAATTTTTGTAAAGATTTTAGTCAAGCAGTATGTAAGAAATGTTAAGTCCTTTGTACTGGAAACTTGCATTCTCCCAGTGAGGTCATATATTGTACTACGTTGCAAGCCCCTGGAGCAATTTTTTTATTAGTGCTTTTGTGAACAAGAAACAATTAACAAGTGGCTCTATCCCATCTCCCCCCTTTCCCCTATCCCATCTCCCCCCCTTTCCCCGTCGCGATATAACCTTGAATGGTTGAAAACGACGTTAAACACCAAATAAAGAAAGAAAGACAGAAAGAGAGGCCAAACATAGGGCCCAAAGAGGGAACATTTGCTTACCGGAAGCGTATGTGGAAAACACAATAAAATGCATAATGAAACCAAAAAAAACTCACTATATGTCAACACTGATATATTGCCTTACTGACAATATAAAAACATTATAAATTAAATCATTTGTGTGGCTGTTGTGAGCTTCTGACTAACCTTACCCCCAAAAGTTAAATATAGGGTGCAAAGAAGGAAAATCCGCCTATAAAGTGTGATATATCTGAAAAATTGCAGGAGCTCAGATGGCAAACAAGTGGACTTTGACTTCTGGTATGAAATCCTTCCAGGAAATCCAAGTGAGAAATCCCCCCCCCCCCCCCCCCCCAAAAAAAATGTGACCTTTCACTATGGCTATGTGACGCTATATATAGTGTGTGCCCTTTCTTTAAAGTGTTTAAAGACTTTTCGTTGCGCGATTTGCGATTGCACAGCTCAGTTGCAAATTGACCTTGAGTCGCAGCGTTAATCATCAACATTGATTGGGTCTTTGAAAGTGAATTCGTACCGTGGTTATCTTTGGAAACACGAATGCAAAGCTGAAATGGTTCTACGTATTAAATAAGCAGCCTCATTAGCCTTTATTTTGACAATCCACGGTTCATTTGAAACTCAAACCAATTCCCTACTTTGATTTTTATACGATTATTGCTTTTGGTAACCCAGCTTGTAATTTATAAAAACGATGAAAATTTGATTCATTGGACACCGATCGACCCCCAAATCGACTGCTCATATTTTGCACATTTTTTGTCTTTGATGTGTGCAGAGCGTGTTTAAACAGGTGTGATCAAAATAAGAGGAAACAAGAATCATATAAACGAGAGTTGGGTAGACAAATTTGGTATCTGACCAATCAATTATCACAGGACCTGTTTTGTAAGTGGTGTAACTTGGGGTAATGGTACGTTTTGCAGGTCGGCGCAAGAATGTCTGAGCCAATGTATTTCAGGGCCGGACTACCGGGGGGGGGGGGGGGGGGGTGTATGGGGGTTGCGCAAGCCCCCCCCCCCCTTACCTAAATACCTCACTTATTTAAAAAAAAAATGTATTATTGTTTATTTTATGCCGTTTCATGCAAGGAGCGACCATTTTCCTATCTCACAATATGACCTACCCTTCAGACCCCCACAAGGGGCAGAGGAACATCCCCCTGGACCACCACTGGCAACCCCCCCTCCTCTTTGCCTAGTCCGGCCCTGTATTTGTTTGTTTGTTGGTATGATGATGTGGACTCTGCTCTGATTTGAGAATGCTGGAAGAGAGGTTTGACTGTGTTGTTATGCCCGGGAGTAAACGTTTTTAAACTAGGTGAATCTTGATTTGAGAATGCTGGAAGAGAGGTTTGACTGTGTTGTTATGCCCGGGAGTAAACGTTTTTAAACTAGGTGAATCTTGATTTGAGAATGCTGGAAGAGAGGTTTGACTGTGTTGTTATGCCCGGGAGTAAACGTGTTTAAACTAGGTGAATCTTGATTTGAGAATGCTGGAAGAGAGGTTTGACTGTGTTGTTATGCCCGGGAGTAAACGTTTTTAAACTAGGTGAATCTTGATTTGAGAATGCTGGAAGAGAGGTTTGACTGTGTTGTTATGCCCGGGAGTAAACGTTTTTAAACTAGGTGAATCTTGATTTGAGAATGCTGGAAGAGAGGTTTGACTGTGTTGTTATGCCCGGGAGTAAACGTTTTTAAACTAGGTGAATCTTGATTTGAGAATGCTGGAAGAGAGGTTTGACTGTGTTGTTATGCCCGGGAGTAAACGTTTTTAAACTAGGTGAATCTTGATTTGAGAATGCTGGAAGAGAGGTTTGACTGTGTTGTTATGCCCGGGAGTAAACGTTTTTAAACTAGGTGAATCTTGATTTGAGAATGCTGGAAGAGAGGTTTGACTGTGTTGTTATGCCCGGGAGTAAACGTTTTTAAACTAGGTGAATCTTGATTTGAGAATGCTGGAAGAGAGGTTTGACTGTGTTGTTATGCCCGGGAGTAAACGTTTTTAAACTAGGTGAATCTTGATTTGAGAATGCTGGAAGAGAGGTTTGACTGTGTTGTTATGCCCGGGAGTAAACGTTTTTAAACTAGGTGAATCTTGATTTGAGAATGCTGGAAGAGAGGTTTGACTGTGTTGTTATGCCCGGGAGTAAACGTTTTTAAACTAGGTGAATCTTGATTTGAGAATGCTGGAAGAGAGGTTTGACTGTGTTGTTATGCCCGGGAGTAAACGTTTTTAAACTAGGTGAATCTTGATTTGAGAATGCTGGAAGAGAGGTTTGACTGTGTTGTTATGCCCGGGAGTAAACGTTTTTAAACTAGGTGAATCTTGATTTGAGAATGCTGGAAGAGAGGTTTGACTGTGTTGTTATGCCCGGGAGTAAACGTGTTTAAACTAGGTGAATCTTGATTTGAGAATGCTGGAAGAGAGGTTTGACTGTGTTGTTATGCCCGGGAGTAAACGTTTTTAAACTAGGTGAATCTTGATTTGAGAATGCTGGAAGAGAGGTTTGACTGTGTTGTTATGCCCGGGAGTAAACGTTTTTAAACTAGGTGAATCTTGATTTGAGAATGCTGGAAGAGAGGTTTGACTGTGTTGTTATGCCCGGGAGTAAACGTTTTTAAACTAGGTGAATCTTGATTTGAGAATGCTGGAAGAGAGGTTTGACTGTGTTGTTATGCCCGGGAGTAAACGTTTTTAAACTAGGTGAATCTTGATTTGAGAATGCTGGAAGAGAGGTTTGACTGTGTTGTTATGCCCGGGAGTAAACGTTTTTAAACTAGGTGAATCTTGATTTGAGAATGCTGGAAGAGAGGTTTGACTGTGTTGTTATGCCCGGGAGTAAACGTTTTTAAACTAGGTGAATCTTGATTTGAGAATGCTGGAAGAGAGGTTTGACTGTGTTGTTATGCCCGGGAGTAAACGTTTTTAAACTAGGTGAATCTTGATTTGAGAATGCTGGAAGAGAGGTTTGACTGTGTTGTTATGCCCGGGAGTAAACGTTTTTAAACTAGGTGAATCTTGATTTGAGAATGCTGGAAGAGAGGTTTGACTGTGTTGTTATGCCCGGGAGTAAACGTTTTTAAACTAGGTGAATCTTGATTTGAGAATGCTGGAAGAGAGGTTTGACTGTGTTGTTATGCCCGGGAGTAAACGTGTTTAAACTAGGTGAATCTTGATTTGAGAATGCTGGAAGAGAGGTTTGACTGTGTTGTTATGCCCGGGAGTAAACGTTTTTAAACTAGGTGAATCTTGATTTGAGAATGCTGGAAGAGAGGTTTGACTGTGTTGTTATGCCCGGGAGTAAACGTTTTTAAACTAGGTGAATCTTGATTTGAGAATGCTGGAAGAGAGGTTTGACTGTGTTGTTATGCCCGGGAGTAAACGTTTTTAAACTAGGTGAATCTTGATTTGAGAATGCTGGAAGAGAGGTTTGACTGTGTTGTTATGCCCGGGAGTAAACGTTTTTAAACTAGGTGAATCTTGATTTGAGAATGCTGGAAGAGAGGTTTGACTGTGTTGTTATGCCCGGGAGTAAACGTTTTTAAACTAGGTGAATCTTGATTTGAGAATGCTGGAAGAGAGGTTTGACTGTGTTGTTATGCCCGGGAGTAAACGTTTTTAAACTAGGTGAATCTTGATTTGAGAATGCTGGAAGAGAGGTTTGACTGTGTTGTTATGCCCGGGAGTAAACGTTTTTAAACTAGGTGAATCTTGATTTGAGAATGCTGGAAGAGAGGTTTGACTGTGTTGTTATGCCCGGGAGTAAACGTTTTTAAACTAGGTGAATCTTGATTTGAGAATGCTGGAAGAGAGGTTTGACTGTGTTGTTATGCCCGGGAGTAAACGTTTTTAAACTAGGTGAATCTTGATTTGAGAATGCTGGAAGAGAGGTTTGACTGTGTTGTTATGCCCGGGAGTAAACGTTTTTAAACTAGGTGAATCTTGATTTGAGAATGCTGGAAGAGAGGTTTGACTGTGTTGTTATGCCCGGGAGTAAACGTTTTTAAACTAGGTGAATCTTGATTTGAGAATGCTGGAAGAGAGGTTTGACTGTGTTGTTATGCCCGGGAGTAAACGTTTTTAAACTAGGTGAATCTTGATTTGAGAATGCTGGAAGAGAGGTTTGACTGTGTTAATGGATCTGATGGAATGTTTGTGTTCAATCCGATCAGCAATCTCCATGTAAAGAAGTGTTCACAGGTAATTTTACATTTGTGGTTTTCCTGGGGGTCAGAAGGGGAGTCGGCCTTGCAGCTTCCTTTCGGCTTTCACTGCACTGCGTCATAAGCCTTTTTTGTGAAGGACCTTCCTCTCCCAGGTCAGGTGGACTTTGATTCGTCGTCAGTGCTTCGGTAACGTTGTTTGTTGTCTAGGCAGGGGTGCTGGCCCTACGCAAACCTCTAAACGAGGTGGTCCAAATTTGTCTGACCTCTATCCTTCGACCTGTCCAGCATGGGTGACCCTACCAGGAGCTTAAGCTTCCGCTGGCATAGGTCTCCACATTTTACATTTACTGACAAAAAAATCTGTTTTTTTGCAGTATACTTGTGCGGGGTATGTCATGCAAGAAATTGTGTAAGTTGATGTGTGTCCGTGTGTGTGTGTGTGTGTGTATGTGTGTGTGTGTGTGTGTGTGTGTGTGTGTGTGTGTGTGTGTGTGTGTGAAT
>NW_027127678.1:0-1000 GCF_037325665.1 Littorina saxatilis | reverse complement strand
GGTCTCAACGACTGCGCGATAGAACTGCGCCATGATTTGCTGTGACATACGGAACTTGCGCAACTGTCTCAGGAAGTGCAGCCGCTGCTGGCACTTCTTAATGATGGACGTGGTGTTCCCGTCCCATTTCAGGTCTTCAGAGATCAGTGTGCCGAGAAATTTGAATGAAGAGACCTGTTCTACAGCTTCCCCATTTATTTCAAGGGGCAAGATGGGGTCTTTCTTTCGTCGAGGGTCGATAACGACTTCTTTTGTTTTAAGAACGTTTAGCTCGAGATCATTTTCAGAGCACCACTCAACCACTCTTTGAACCTCCCCCCGGTAAGCGTCCTCATTGGAGTCAGAAATCAGGCCTTCAATGGTGGTGTCGTCTGAGAATTTGATTATGTATGTGGATGGGTGAGCGGAGGTGCAGTCGTTGGTGAAAAGGGTGAAGAGTAGAGGGGACAGAACACAACCCTGCGGGGCACCAGTGTTTAGAGTGAGTGAGGCAGAGAGTGAGTTGTTGAGTCGGACGACCTGAGGACGGTCAAGCAAGAAGTCTAGAAGCCAGTGGCAGAGAGAGAGAGGGACATCGAGACCAATCAGTTTGTGGAGGAGCTTGTGAGGGATGATCGTGTTGAATGCGGAGGAATAATCAATGAACAACATTCTAGCGTAGGTGCGAGGGTTCTCAAGGTGCTGCAAGACAAAATGAAGACCCATGGCGACGGCATCATCGACGGACCTGTTGGCTTGGTAAGCAAACTGGAGTGGGTCAGACAGGTGACCCGTGAAAGCCCGCAGGTGCCGCAGAATCAACCGCTCCAGGACCTTCATGATGACAGATGTCAGTGCCACAGGGCGGAAGTCATTCAGCTGAGTTACCTTGGGCTTTTTGGGGACTGGGACAATTACTGAAGACTTGAAGCACCGTGGCACAGACATCTGCTGCACAGAAGTGTTAAAAATGTCAGTAAAAACAGGCGCGAGCTGGTCAGCACAGGACCTCAAGGTCGAT